>NW_012118487.1:19889281-19909581 GCF_000951035.1 Colobus angolensis palliatus | reverse complement strand
AGAAAGAAAGAAAGAAAGAAAGAAAGAAAGAAAGAAAGAAAGAAAGAAAGAAAGAAAGAAAGAAAGAAAGAAAGAAAGAAAGAAAAAGAAAAGATCTAGGCATAGTGGCTCATGCCTGTAATCCCAGCACTTTGGGAGGCTGAGGCATGTGGATCACTTGAGGTCAGGAGTTCAGACCAGCCTGGCCAACTTGGTGAAACACTGCCTCTACTAAAAATACAAAATTAGCTGGGCATGGTGGTGCATTCCTGTAATCCCAGCTACTTGGGAGGCTGAGGCAGGAGAATCACCTGAACCAGGGAGGTGGAGGTTGTAGGGAGCTGAGATTGTGCCATTGCACTCCAGCCTGGACAACAAGAGCGAAATTCTGTCTCAAAAAAAAAAAAAAAAAAAGAAATTTACAGCTAGAATCATAAATGTGAATCAGAAAGTTGGTGTTCTAACTGGTTTGTTTAAAGTTGGTGTTTAAACCTCTAGGGTAATTCTTACAAATTAACAAACCATAAGAAGTCTAGAACATAAACATACATACAAAAGATCAAATATTTTACCAAGTGTCTACTGGGTTTAAGTGCTAACAATAAACTTCATAAAAATTCAGATATTTTACCTACTTATACAAGTAGTACACTGTATTAATTATAATGAAGATCTGGAGTTTAAACACTCAAAAGACTCTGCCAGTTTCCTGTTTTTATACTAGATTCGTATATCAGGTTGACAAATGACACAGACAAATTTATATGTATCTGGTATGCAGAGGTGGCTTAGACCATGAATTCCCTAACCACTGTTAAACACATAAATGGTAACATCACTGATAGCATTAATATTTTATAATATGAATGTCTAAAAAGTCACCTTAAATTTTACGTGTGCTCTTAAAACAATTTATTTCCTACATTATTATTTAGTAAAGTTGTCTTTTTCTTCCATTGTTGTATAGTTCTATGAAGTTTAATACATTTTTTTATTTTTATTTTATTTTGATTTATTCCTTCTCCACCTCAATCAGGGTAAAGACCAATTCAATTACACCAAAAACTTCCTCTTACTCCCTCTTTAAAGCCACACCCTTCTCTATCTCGATGCCCTGAATCCACTGAGTCCTTTTCCATAGTTTATCTATCTGGGAATGTCATATAAATGAAATCATATTGTATGAAACCTTTCAAAACTGCCTTGTTTCACTAATTAGATTAGTGATTCTAATTCACCTAAGTTGGGAATGAATCATTAGATATTCATCCAAGTTGGGAGTGTATCAATATACATTCCATTTTTTATTTCACAGTAGTATTCCATTATGTGGATATGCCAGTGTTTATTAAGCTATTTATTTGTTGAAGGATATTTGAGTTATTTTTGGCTTGAAGCAATTATGAATAATAGTGCTATAAACATTTGTCTATGGGTTTTTAGTATAAACTAAAGAGTATCTGAGAGAAGTCTCAATCAATTTAGAAAGCTTATTTTGACAAAGTTTTGAGGATGCACCCATGATACAGCCTCAGGAGGTCCTGACAGCATGTACCTAAGGTGGTCAGAGCACAGATAGGTTTTATACATTTTAGGGAGACAGGAGGCATCAATCAATACATGTAAGATGTATACCTGCTCTGTCCAGAAAGGCGGGACAACTTGAAGTTGAGAGGGGGCTTCCAGGCCATAGGTAGGCAAGAAACAAATTATTATATTCTTTTGAGTTTCTGATTAGCATTTCACTGAATATATTTTTTCCTGAATTTACAGGAATAGTCACTAATGTCTTAGTCTGGCTTAGTTGAAGCAATAGGCCAAAGGAAGCAATCGACTACGGATTTGTCTCACATGAGCAGAGGGATGACTTTGAGTTCTGTCTGTCCTTTTTCCACAAGGAATTTCTTTGTGGGAAAATTGTGAGGGAGGCAGGTAGCTTTTGTATCTTTGTAGCTATTTTATTTAGGAATAGAATGGGAGGCAGGTTTGCCCCATGCATTCCCAGCTTGACTTTTCCCTTTGGCTTGGTGGTTTTGCGGTCTCAAGATTTTCCTTTCACATTAGTAAACATGTTTTTATTCCTCTGTGGCAAATACCCAGGAGTGAAACTGCTGTCATATGACAAGTATATTTTTAACTTTACAAGAAAATGCCAAACCATTTTTGGATTGGCTATAGCATTTTCCCTTTTCTCCAGAATGTATGAGAGCTCCAGTTGCTCAACACCTTCCAGCATTTGGTGTTATTAGTTCTTTTTTTATTATTATTTTAACCCTTCTAATATGTACATATTGGCAGCTCATCATGGCTTTCGTATTGATTTTCCTAATAGTCAATGGCATTGAACATATTTTCATATGCTTATTTGTCATCATTTTGGTGTTTATTACAGTTTTTTTCTCAATTAATTTTTTAAATTCTCCTGTTGTTGATTATTTTAAAATCTTCATACTCTGGATACAAAGATCTCTACTGTGTTTTGAAAATATAATCCAGCCTACAGCTAGTCTTTTTATTTCTCATACAGTGTCTTTAGCAGAGAAATTTTGAGAAAATACAATTTACCATTTTATTTTCCTTTTGTAGATGTTTTGTTTGGCGCCTTGACTCAGAACCCTACACATCTTTAGGTTAAAGTTTTTTTCTATGTTTTGTTTTGTATACTTCAAAAATCTATGACTCATTTATATAGATATGAGGTTTAAAGTTGAGGTTCTTTTTTGTATATGAATGAGAACAAATACTGAGGTATGCAAGAATCTGAATAAATCTCAGACGCATTATGCCAACTTACAGACTAAAAGACTATCTCTATGATGTATACTTTATGATTCTAATTATATGAAATTACAGAAAGAGGCAAAACTATAGTGACAGAAAACTTCTCAGTAGTTTTCATGGGCTAGGATGGGGGAAGGGGTAACTAAAAATATGTTATGATTGTGGTGGTGTTGGTTACATCACTGTATGTATTTTTTCAACCCCATTGAATTGTACATTTAATATTGATATGTTGTATATCAATTATACTTAAACATGATTGTTTAAAAAGGCATGATAAAAGGACATACAAGTATTGTTACTCTGTCCTAGGTAAAAATATATAATCTACTTGGAAGGGCAATATATAGTTTTTAAAATATCATCAACTAAAGCAGTAAGGGTATGTGGTGTATCAATGTAGGTTCATAGGATGAAGCACTTATGAAGGTAAGGGGAACAGAAAACATTTCATGGACCAGGACATGTTTTGTAAACATGAATACACTGTGTAAAATATATTTTAAAATAAATAACATTCAGTGATGTAGATAACAAGAAGCACACACCTGCAGTGAAAACGTAACTGGTATGCATCTGAAGGCATGCTTGCCCGTGGTTTCCTGGTGTGGGTGCATCTAATTGCAATGGAGGTGTTCATACTGTAGATGAAAAGCAAAGGACTGTTTCCTAGTTTTTAGGATTAGCCAGAGTAGTGGATGATGGAAGAATGTTGATGAAAGAATTGGTTACCCTAAAAGTCATTCAATGAGTTATTCACTTTATCATCTTAAACATCACTTATTTTAAGGAACATAATTGTACTCATGCAGTATGTGCTTTTTATTATTTCTTAGAAAAATCTTACAGCACTTGATAGCATCAGGAGGAAGACAAATGCCTTGACATATAGTGGCAGGTCCCCAGTGAAACCCCGCCTTCAAGCCAAAGATAGTTTAAAGCCTGAAGGCCAAGCTACAGGTCAAATCCACAGACTGAATTCAGACCCTGTATTCCTGTTTGGCATACTTTCCTTTGATTGATCCCCATCCTTCACCTATTTTACATATACTTACCTTTCCCTAATTGTTTTCACACTGTGCCCAGCTTAGGCTGGTGCCTTTGTTTTAAACGTTTTGCATACTCACAAACTAATCAGCACACACTCCCTTATCCTGTGCCTATAAAAGCCCCAGAGTCAGCCACATTGGGGAGATGGCCTCACTTCAGGAGAGATAACCCAACCGTCCTGTCTTCTCTCTCCTGAGAGCTGTTTCATCACTCAATAAAATTATCTGCCTTCACCACCCTTCAATTGTCAGCATGACCTCATTCTTCTTGGACACAGTACAAGAGCTTGGGACCCACTGAACTCAGGTACCCAGAAAGGTGGTAACACTGGCCCTCTGCCCTAACTGGCAGAGGGCAGCTGCCCCATTCAATGGAAGCAGTGGTGGGGCCGAGCTGGTCCCAGAGCCACAGGCCAGAATGGGGCAAAGGGTTGACGGAGCTGATGATATGCCACCATCTATCACTCTGCAGACAGCTGAATTTAAAAAGCTAAGTAGCCCACTATAACACCCACACTTCAGGGGCTTCAGGGTTGTGGTCACTCCTGAATGGGTGTCACCAGGTTCCCCTCAGGGTGATACTCCTGGTCTGAGCATGGGCCCCACATGTATCCTGCTCCTGTGTCAGCACTTGGAGCAGCCAGCCGTACCCCACACTCACTCACTCACATGCTCCCTTCCACCAGGGGCTGAGTGCTTGGTCATGGCATCCGCAGGAGCCACAGGCCAGAGCACAAGCCAGATGCAGCCCAGCTGGCCGAGTAGATGGGGCATCCCTTGCAGTGAGCCTAACAAAGAAGCTGGGGAAAATCCTGTGTCACTTTGGTTTTCTTTGTCAAAATAACTTTCATTAATTAATGATAGAATTAAAAAGAACAAATTACTATTCACAGAATAAAGCATTTCAATATCTGTAATGACAACTTGACCTTCTCTACAGCTGAAACTATCTATAGCCTATAAAGTTTACCGAAGTTTCTGAGTAAATCACTTTGCTCAACAGGAAGACTTTCAGGAGACCAAGACCAATGTCTGAATACCATAGTCCCCATTTTTCATGGGGATACTTTCCAAGACCCCCCATGGATGCCTTATACCACAGATAGTACTGGACTGTATATATACTGTTTTTTTCCTATATATGTAAATGCATACACACATATACAGACATACCTATTATAAAGTGTAATTTAAACTAGGCACAGTAAGAGATTAACAAATAACTAATAGCAAAGTAGGAACAATTCTAACAATACTCAAAAAAATGCACAATTTAAAACTTATGAATTATTAATTTCTGGAATTATCTATGTAATATTTTGGGCCACAATAACTGAAACTGCAGAAAGGGAAACTGCAGGTAAGGAGGGACTGCTGTGTTAGCCATTGCTAGGTCAGCATTTTAATATTTATTTCTTATAACCCAACTTCTAGTTACTGGGAACCAACCTTATTGACCATGCCAGAGGCTTTTCTTGATATGCCGGCCAGTTCCTCCAAGGTGCTGGAGTTGTCTTGATTCTCAGTTCCCCATTATTGAGATCCAAAAGCTCATTGTCAGATTTTTTGATGCCTTCACTGATCTGTTACATTCTTCACTCTCATCATGCACTTCTGCCAACCAAGTAGACCACTGACGATTCTGCCTTAAATTTCCCTCATGCACCACCCATTTCCCTGCCTCTCAGATATCCTCGATTCTTTACCATAATGGTCCATCAACACTCTCCATTACTGTTCAGTGATAATATCTTCTTCTAAAAAAGCAGAAATATCCTTACAGCCACTGATTAATACCCTTGTAGATTAATAAAGAATAGCAGTTCATCTGCATCTGCAAGTCTACCAATCACAATGCCCTGCCAAACATTTGAGACCTGCTTTACCACATCCTCTCCTATTACATCCTAAATCTTATTCCAGCCCGGGTGCAGTGGCTCACGCCTGTAATCCCAGCACTTTGGGAGGCTGAGGCGGGTAGATCACGAGGTCAGGAGTGCAAGATGGTGAAACCCTGTCTGGCCAAGATGGTGAAAGCCTGACCAATATAGTGAAACCCCATCTCTACTAAAAATACAAGAATTAGCTGGGCGTGGTGGCAGGTGCCTATAATCCCAGCTACTCGGGAGGCTGAGGCAGAGAATTGCTTGAACCAAAGAGACAGAGGTTGCAGTGAGCCAGGATCACGCCACTGCACTCAAGCCTGGGTGACAGAGCAAGACTCATTCTCAAAAGAAAGCAAAAAATTATTCTACACAGGACAGTTTATTATTTACAAACATATCCAGTTGTTACCTGCCTTATCATGTTGCAATGATGCATCTCCCCATCCTTCAACATTGCTTAGTCAGATCCCTCTGATCGGTGGAGTCATAGCTCATTTCACATTTTTCCATGAAATGATTCTATTCTCCCAAAACGAAGATTATCTTTCCTTAGACTGAACTTACAGGACATTTTGTTTGAAACTTTATGACAGCACAGTTCATATAGTTTAGATATTTATCCCCTCAAAATCTCATGTTGAAATGTAATCCTTAATGTTGGAAGTGGAACTTAGTGGGAGGTGTTTGGTTCATGTGACCAGATCCCACATGAATGGCTTTGTGCCATCGTCGCAGTAATGAGTGAGTTCTTGCTGTGTTAGTTCACTAGAGATAGGGTTGTTTGAAAGGGTATGACACTGACCAGACACAGTGGCTCACATCTGTAATCCTAGCACTTTGGGAGGCTGAGGTGGGTGGATCACCTGAGGCCTGATCAATATGGTGAAACCCCATCTCTACTAAAAGTACAAAAAATTAGCTGGGCGTGGTGGCAAGCACCTGTAATCCCAGCCACTTGGGAGACTGAGGCAGAAGAATCACTTGAACTCGGGAGGCAGAGGTTGCAGTGAGCCGAGATGGGACCATTGCACTCCAGGCTGGGCAACAAGAGTAAAACTCCATCAAAAAAAAAAAAAGAGTGTGGCACCTCCCCCCTTCTCTCTCATTCCCACTCTCACCGTGTGATGTGCCTGTTCCCCCTTTACCTTCCATCGTGATTAGAAGTTTCTGAGGCTTTCACCAGAAGTACATGATAGAGCCCTGCTTGTACAGCCTGCAGAACTGTGAAACAATTAAACCTCTTTTTCATAAATTACTCAGTTTCAGGTATTTCTTTATAGTGACACAAGAAAGGACTTACACAACAGTCATTCCGTGTAGTGACGAAGTTATATGTACCCATTTCCCAATCTTCATTAAATCAGATGCTTCTTGGAGACAGAGAAGTATATTACCTCGCATCTCACTGATCTCTCCAAGAGGTGAAGGACCTATCATAACATGATGCCTATATCTTTTCAATATTTCTTACTTTAAACAATTAAGATAATAAGCATTCAAGTGCCCATTATGCACTAAATACTGAGTTAGAAACCCGATGAGAAAACATAAAACATAACCATATCTTTAAAGTATTTGCACTTCGATGGGAAAGATAAACAAATGAGTACGATTGCTACGAAAGGCTAGAAGTACACTGTGGCGCTTAAGAGCAGTGAAGAAGCTGTATAATAAAGGAAGATTGATATTAGGGAGTGATTTCAAGAGACAGTGATAGCTGAGCTAACTTTTCAGTGGGATATGTCCTTAAAAAATAGGGAGGGAAGGCTGGGCGCGGTGGCTCACACCTGCATTCCCAGCACTTTGGGAGGCCGAGGCTGGTAGATAACAAGGTCAGGAGATTGAGACCATCCTGGCTCACATGGTGAAAGCCCATCTCTACTAAACATACAAAAAACTAGCCGGGCGTGGTGGTGGGCGCCTGTAGTCCCAGCTACTAGCGAGGCTGAGGCAGAAGAATGGCGTGAACCCGGGAGGTAGAGCTTGCAGTGAGTGGAGATTGCGCCACTGCACTCCAGCCTGGGCAACAGAGCGAGACTCCAACTCAAAAAAAAAAAAAAAAAAAAACCGGGAGGGAAGAGAAGAAGATAGTCTAAGAATAGTTAGCAGAGCATACAATGTCCTTGATATGTGAGAGATGAGTTCAGTATTGCAGAAATATTGAGTGAAAGACAGTCATGGCAAAAAGGGGTCTAGAAACATTAAAGGGTATTATTTTCATTTGCACAGGTTTGGATTTCGGATTCAAGGGTTTTAAGTAAAGTAGTAGCATGACCAGAGTTACCACTTAGAAATGTATTGAGAGCAAAACTGGTGGCAAGAAAACCAATCATAACGTTACTGCACGTTAATGAGAAGGACGTGAAGGAACATGAAACAGTTGCCTATTGGACATGAAAGGCCATATTCTAGATTTAATAATGTTTATTTTGGAAAACAAAAAAGGAGAGGAAAAAAGAGGTGGGAATAATACAGTATGATCCTCAGATCTCTGTATTTCATAACTCTAATAGAAAATTTAAGAAATAAAAATAATGTGGGGTGAAGATGAATTCCTATCTGAAGAAGAAAATGATTCTGTTATTACCTGTGGATTGTTGAACTCATAATACTGGATCTTGGCTTATGATATTACAAGGCATCATAAATGTACTGGTAGTTGCACAAGACTGAGCAACTAGGTTATAGTTATCTCTGGAAAATGAAGCAGAAAAATAGGAAAAAAAATTGGAGAGTATTTTTTAGATGGTAGTGGGATGTGTAAAATACATGGTCTAAGTTAACGTCTCTCAAATTCGTAACACGTCTACTCAGGGGAAAGTCCCCCCTTCTTCTTACACCCCATCTATGCCTTCATTTCCATGGTAAAGTAACTACACTGATAACAAAGAATTAGAGCAGTAACAAAAAGTGCTTTATAATTTTGTAAAAGATCATTATAGTTATGTATTTAATTATAAATTTTTAAAAGTGAACAAAAAAGTTGCCCAGTGGTCTTTTTAAAGTGAATCTTATCACATGCTATAAATATTTTAAGTAATAAAAGTTTCCAGGCAGCATAACACTTACAAAATGTGACTTTGATGCAAATTTGGGGGAGATTATTAAGATGCAAGAATATAATTTTCATAGAAATATTAAAATATGCATATATTTATCCTGAAATTGGCATGTTTACAATCAGCCCAGATCAAAATAAATTGATATTTTGAAGCTAAACCAACAGACTACTTTTTTAAAATCAAATTTAGCATAGCTTATGAAACAAAATATCTATCATTTCATGTTTCTTTAAGAAAAATACATAGTGCAAAAGAATGGCAAATTCTGGATGCTGCAGTGACTAGAAAGCAATAAGGAGAATGAAGTTCAATACTCAATTCTAAGTTATGTGTTCCATTCTCTTGTTGATATACTGTGTTCCTGTGCAAATTTTCACTGTTACCTCCAAATTTCAAGTAAAACCACAAGGTATGGAATTCATTCACATGTAGCTTTGTTTAAATTAAGTATATTTATTAATATTTTACATATTGCTTTGTAAAATTAAATATAAAGGGCTTATGTCCAGGTGTGTGTTGGTGCAGGTCAGAGACAGATTGATCAGATGTGCAGAGAATCAGTGATATAAAACACTCAAAGAAGGGAGAAAATTGAAGCAAGAGATTATTAGTAGAATTATAAAGCCCTTGAGAGTTTTCGTACATACAATGAAAGGAAACGATTTTACAAAGTTAGAAGTTTGGGGAACATGCAAAGAGATGACTGTTTGGTTACATTAATATAATGAGATATATATGGATATGATAGTTCTATTATGTGCTTTTGGGGCCTTCATTCTAACCTTATGCTATTAAATTCTAGAAAACTGTTGCAGGTATAATTACTTATATTTTAATATTATCTATTTTCTTTATGTGAAATCTAATGTACTTTATTGGTTCTACTTAAAAGTCCATTGGTGTTTTGGGAATAACTCTAAACGTTTCACTAAACAGAATACATTTATGCATGTGGAATAAATGGAGTAAGCTGGAACTAGTTTGATGTTTTCCTTATAGTCTCGTAACATATCCTTTTGTCATTACGTACTGCAAAAGAATTGCTGATATTGATGGTATAATAGCAGTAGTTACTTTCAGAATACACAGTGGCTCGGAAATCATAATCATTGATATCTAATTGTGCCCTGTAGTTTGTACGATGCTTCTCTACCTGTCAGTGGTAGGGCTTTGTGCGTAAACTGTAATTCCAACCAAATGATTCTGAGAGCCAGTAAAATCTAATAATCCCCACACTTTCAAAGAGATGTACACTGAAATAGATTTGCTTTGTGATTGTTTGCAGATGTGATCACTGGCTTGAAACTGCAGACGCTCTTTTTCTTAAAACAGTAATAAACCTGAGTATTGTCTGTATTGAATGGATGTAACTATATTGCTTTCATTATACAGCAGAGGACAATTTATGCAATGCAAAACTTACTTTAGAAAAAAAAAGAGTTCCACATATCACTTTCATGCAGGCTTTCTGCTCGATGAAATCCTGGTTTATTCTGATTCTGAAGAGCGACTTGCAGAGGTAAAATAATGTTAAAATGCATGCCATTTTAGTTTAGATGTGCCCATTTGGATTCACAGCATGCTATCGCTAAGCATTTGATTGCTGATGTCGTGTAGGAAATTGCTTTATAAAAGCCATGCTGGATTTTCAAGCCAGGACCAAATGATGACATTGCCATTTGGATTATTTCAAAAGGACTGAATATATCACTTTTTCTTTGTTTTCCTGTGGTTTCATTGCTCATTTTTTGTTTTGCTTCCCACCCTTCATTTCCCACACTCCCCAACACACACACATATTCATACTCACACACACACAGACACACACACACATCTGAGATGCAGAAACAGAGAACTGAGGTGAAGACCATTGAATTTGGAGGCAGGCAAATATTTGAATTGGTCTCAGCATGGGCCCTGTTCAACCTTTGTTCTTTAGCTTGTGCAAAAAACCTCTATACACCAATTTCCTTAAGCACAAAATATAATGATAAACCACCTTATCTCTTTCATGTTTTTAATCCATATTTCTTGAGAGGCTATTACGTTCCAGGCACTGGAAATATCTAGAGAAGTAGATAGAGGGCAGATCATGGGGAGTGTGTAGTCCATGTCAAAATACTTAAACTATTTAGTTTCAAAGCAACTGGGAACTAATGACCCACTCATCAGATTTGTCCTTCTCCTCTGGGATCGTGGTAGACACGAGACAAGACTAGATTGCGGCTCTGGACAGAGCAGCACGGGGAGGCTCACTTTGTAAATTTTAGCTCCAGACCGACTGCAAGAACAAACCAGCAATCCCAAGAGAACCCACAGACCCTCTGAAGGAAGCGGCCTGCTCCTGCAGGACCTGGGAGACACCCCAAATACTGTGAGTGCCCCAGCTGTGGAAGTGGGAAAGGGAGACCCTCCTCCCCCGAACACACACCCCCACTGGCGAAGCTGAAGGTCTGTCTGCAGGAGAAGTTTCCGACGTTACCTGGAGCTGAGTCAAGTTAGAGAGCCGAGTGAAATACAGGGGGAGAAGAAGCAGCAGAAAGGCCCTGGGAGCTCACTGGGTCCCCAGCAGCCCATTCCTGCCTGGCACCACAGGGATCCATGGTGAGGGTGGCCTGAGGATCAGAGGGTAAAACTCCACAGGTAGAAGCACTTCTCTTGCTGAACGCTGTAACAATTTGAAAGGGGCAAGAAGCCCCCCTGGCAGCAACCTGGGGGAGGGCGTGAATAGGATGTGCAGACTTCACAGGTGGGGAAGAGCTAAAGCCCTTTTCTCTGGCAGCTGGGAGGCAGATAGTCTCAGACAAGTTTTCAAGCCCCTCTTGCCCTCCACCTGGAAACAGACTTGGGGCTGTCAGTTGGGGGGCATGGTGGGAGGGAGACCAGCCCTTCAGTTTGCATGGGAGCTGGGTGAGGCCTGTGACTGCTGGCTTTCCTCCACTTACCTGACAACCTGCATGACTCAGCAGAGGCTGCCACAATCCTCCAGATACACAACTCCAGTGACCTGGGAATCTCACCCACATCTTCCACAGCAGCTGCAGCAAGACCGACCCAAGGACATTCTGAGCTCAGACACACCTAGCCCTGCTCTCACCCGATGGTCCTTCCCTATCCTCCATGGTAGATAACCTGGTATATAATCCTCCCTGGTATACAAGACAAAGGGCATATAATCTTGGGAGTTCTAGGTCCCGCCCACCACTGGTCCCTCTCCACACTACAGCTGATGCGTTCTGGAAAGCGCCACCTCCTGGCAGGAGGCCAACCAGCACAAAAATAGAGCATTAAGCCACCAAAGCTAAGGACCCTCATGGAGTCCATTGCACCCTCTGCCCCCTCCACTGGAACAGGCATTGCTATCCACAGCTGAGAGACCCACAGAGGGTTCACATGACTCTGTGCAGACAACCCCCAGTATCAGCCTGGAGCTGGGTAGACTTGCTACGTGACTAGACCCAGAGGAGAGACAACAGTCATTGCAGTTTGGGTCACAGGAAGCCACATTAATAGGAAAAGGGGGAGAGTACCCCATAACGGGAATACCCCATGGGACAAAAGAGTCTAAACAACAGTCTTCAGCCCTAGACCTTCCCTCTGACAGAACCTACCCAAATAAGAAGGAACCAGTAAAACAACCCTGGTAATACAACAAAACAAGCCCCTTCAGTATCCCCCCAAAATCACACTGGTTCACCAGCAATGGATCCAAACTAAGAAGAAATCCCTGATTTAAGTGAAAAAGGATTCAAAGGTTAGTTATTAGGCTAATCAGGGAGGGACAAGAGAAAGGCAAAGCCCAATGCAAGGAAATCCAAAAAATTATACAAGAAGTGAAGAGAGAAATATTCATGGAAATAGATAGCTTAAAGAAAAAAATAAAAATAAAAATAAAAAATTCAGTACACTTTGGACACACTTTTAAAAACGCAAAATGCTCTGGAAAGTCTCAGCAATAGAATTGAACAAGTAGAAGAGATTCAGAGTTTGAAGACAAGGACTTCGAACTAACCCAATACAAGAAAGAAAAGAAAAAAGATTAAGAAAATATGAACAAAGCCTCCAAGCACTAAACAGGTTATCAAGACAGAAAGTCAACAAAGAAACGATGGATTTAAACTACACCTTGGAACAAATGGACTTAACAGACTTCAGGTTATCTGCCTGCCTCGGCTTCCCCAAGTGCTGGGATTACACATGTGAGACAAAGTGACCAGCCTAGAACTGATTAAGCAAAAGGAAAGCTCTCAACAAAAAGAGCAGTCCTGCACTCAGGTTTCCATCTCACAAATTGAATTCCAGGCCATCACACACGAGTCGATGAGGCCAGGCTCCTCCCCAGCATACAGCGCAAATTCGTGGTGGCTCTACCCCATTCCGCCAGTGCATGTGCGCCTCTAGTTCGTTGTGGACATGCCCAGGCAAGACCCTACACTGGCTCCCTTATCTGCACAAAAACATATGGTGTGAACACTTGTGGGGCAGGTCGGATTTTCTCCACGGGCCCTTCCCTATTTCCTAGGCATTTGCCTGTTCCCTGCCTCCATCAATAGTGAAAATACCTTTCTCACAGTTTAAGAGATAATGTATGAAAAGCAACCTGCAAAGTCAAAAATACAAATGCATTAAAAAAAAAAAAAAAAAAAGCACACGAATCACCAGAACCTTTGTGCCTATGACCATGTTTACCAAAGATAAGTAACTAAAGCTGTGAGTTACCATTCGCCATTTGATACCTCTAAGTCCTTAACCTTGTTATTTTAGCGGATGATATTGTTTTATCATTAACAGGCATACTTTTCCTTGCATCCAAATGAAATGTACTTGTTTCTATTTCATTATGTTTTTTAAATTACATAATCTAAAAACAAATTAATATTTTTCAGAGAGTAAAACTCGATGGAGGTAATACTGTTTTACATTTTCCTTTTTATAATTTTTTTTTAAGAAAAATCAGTGACTGCTTTATTTCTCCTGATTGTAAAATAATACATATTGATTATTGAAAAGTTGGGCAATATGAAAATTGTAAAGAAGATAATGAAAATGTCTTTAAAATCACACAGTAGAGGCTGGGCGCGGTGGCTCAAGCCTGTAATCCCAGCACTTCGGGAGGCCGAGGCGGGCGGATCACAAGGTCAGGAGATCGAGACCATCCTGGCTAACACGGTGAAACCCCGTCTCTACTAAAAAATACAAAAAGAAAACTAGCTGGGCGAGGTGGCGGGCGCCTGTAGTCCCAGCTACTCGGGAGGCTGAGGCAGGAGAATGGCGTGAACCCAGGAGGCGGAGCTTGCAGTGAGCTGAGATCTGGCCAGTGCACTCCAGCTTGGGTGACAGAGCAAGACTCTGTCTCAAAAAAAAAAAAAAAAAAAAAAAATCACACAGTAGAGATAAATATTGTTCATAATGCTTTTCAAGATTTTTGTGTTTGGAAAATATATCAGACTCTGAATTACTCATTGACTATATAATTTGCCATTAACCATTTTCATTATCATTAAATGATTTTAAATACCAATTTATAAATTCTATAAATCATTTCTATACATTTACATATCATAATTTCTTCATCCCTTAGGGCATTTTACCTTTGCCTATTTATTTAAGAAGTGAATTTGTATGTAAAGAATATATAAATAAGATATTAATGAGGACAAAAGCAGACACTAATAAGTAGAAAACCAAAAATTTGGAATAGGTAAATATGAAAAACATTTATCTTAAAAAGTACGATAAAATAATCATTAGAAAGGAAAATTTCCCAGGTTTTAAATCCCAATAAAGTTTTGTGCAATTCTTCAAAGAATTTTAAACACTTTGGTTCACTTTTAGTCTAAAAGCATTAATTGCCTATAATGTATCTGATCAGATACTATCCAAAGCACTCATGCAGAAAAAGGTAGAGAAGTTCCTATCCTCATTGAGATCATTCTCTAGTGGAGAAGAACATAGTCAACAAACAAGCGATATAGTACCTAAGCTACAGTTTATTTGATACAGTCTATACAAAACAAAGCAGGTTACAGGGTGAAAAAGGGACCTATAATTGTATTTCAGTTAGGGCAGTCAGAAAGACCTTCTTGAGTAGAGTGACTTTTGAACTGAAAAGAAAATGTCAGAATGAAAGTATTTGGAGCATGTTTGTCTGAGAGCCAAAGAAGAGCAAAGGAATGGTCTTAAAGCAATGTTAAAATGAAAAAAGAAAGAAAACCTATGTTCTAGAAACACCAGGACAGCTGCAGTGATGCGAGCTGAAGCGTGGTAGTAGATATGATTGCGGAAGTAGGCAGGTTTCAGACTGCGTGGAGCACGCAGTGCTAATGAGAAGTATTTGACTGTTATAAAGATGTATTATGGTAAACCCTCAGAGAAGGTTTTGAATAGAAAAGGGAAATAATCTGGCTTGTCTTTATTCTGGTTTGTCTCTGGGTTCTGAGTAGAGAATGAACTGTACATGTCAAGATTAAACATGGTTAGAAGGATTTTTTCAGTTGCTCAGATGAAAGATAATGGTGGTTTGGACTGAAGTGGTAGGGATGGAAGTGATGAGAAGCTGTAGGGCATAAAATATAATCTTAAAAGAAATGCATATTTAATTACACAGAAATGAGGATGAGGGAAAGAAGACCTTCCCCTTATGACAGATAAATTAAAACCATATAATGACAGGTGAAGACCAAGGGAGATGTGGGTAAAGGGTGAAATGCAAAACTTCCCTCTGAGACAAGCTATTGAGACATCCCAGTTCAGATGTACTGTAGGCATCAAAGATATGAATTTAGAGAGCTACAGTCTAGTGATAAAGTCTGAAGATATCAATTTGCCATTATCAATCTGTAATATTTAAAGGCACAGGAAGAAAGGTGTTCACAAAGAGAGAGACCATGGATAATGAAAAGAAGAGACCAGAAGACTCAGTTTTGAGGCCACTTTAACATTGAGAAGTTGGGTGGCCAGGTGCGGTGGCTCGTGCCTGTAATCTAACACTTTGGGAGGACAAGGCGGGCAGATCGTCTAAGGTTGGGAGTTCGCGACCAGCCTGACCAACATGGTGAAACCCCATCTCTGCTAAAAATACAAAATTAGCCGGACGTGGTGGCACACACCTGTAATCCCAGCTATTCGGGAGGCTAAGGCAGGAAAATCGCTTGAAAATGGGAGGCGGAGGTTGTGGTGAGCCAAGATCACACAATTGCACTCCAGCCTGGGCAACAAGAGCAAAACTCCATCTCAAAAAAAAAACATTGAGAAGTTGGTAAATGAATTCAGCAAAGGACACTGAGAAAAAATAGCCACTTAATTAGAAATTAAAAGAAAGATTTATTTCGATTAGAGGGGAATAACTACAAACTGCTGCTGAGATGTTAACTAAGATAATTACTCAAAATTGACAATTGAATGTAGAAAGATGGAGATAATTTATTAATTTAACTAGACTTAAGAAAATAAAGGTGTAGAAAAGCAAATATGGAAATTTGTCTTTCTACAGATAAAGGCTACTATTTCAGATGGAGGAAGAGACTAAACAAAGACATTGATCTTGCTTTATCAGTTAGGACTAAATTTGGTGGTGAGTAGCCAAAAGTTATATTCTCAGTGGCTTAAACTAGTTAAATTACTTTTTCATATAACAAGAAAACTAGTGGTAAGCAGTTTTGGAAGTTGGTTCAGCAGCTTAAACAATGCCAAGGCTGCATTCTCGTGACATTTCCTTCATGCTCCCAAGATGAGAGCTGCTGCAGCAATATTCAAGTCATAGAGAAAAAGGTGAAAGGAACAAAAGATAATGTATCCTTAGAGCAGTTTGCTTTTTTAAAGAACTGAGATCTAAGAATATCTACAGTCACTGAAGTGGAGCAGGCTTCTTATGTTAAAAGATAATCATAACCCTGCAGAAATATTGCCTCTTCAGAGAAGTGTTCCCTGACCATTCTCTCGAAAATGGCATTTCTCCTTCCTTCCTTCCTTCCTTCCTTCCTTCCTTCCTTCCTTCCTTCCTTCCTTCCTTCCTCCCTCCCTCCCTCCCTCCCTTTCTTCCTTCCTTCCTTCCTTCTCTCTCTCTCTTTCTTTCTCTCTTTCTTTCTTTCTTGATTACCTGTCTTCTCAACAAGTATGTAAACTTCATGAAGATAGGAGTTTTGTTTTTAGTATTATGTTGTCCGTGGCACCTAGAGAAGTGTCTGGTACTTACGAATTACTTGAGTAAAAAAATAAAAAAATAAAATATCTGTGAATAGATCAGTTGAGTAGGGATTTGTCATCCAAAGTATACCAAGTTGACCCAATAAGAAGTAGGTATAAAATAAAGCTTACAATTTAGAGCATTATAGGAGATGAAAAGCAAAATATTCTCATTCTCAGAATTCAACTGGGATGTAAAGCACATGACCTGATTCTGTCAAAGAGACAAAATTAGGGGAAAGTTAGTAAGGAATTTTGAATTGTTTTCTTAACTAATTTAATTTAATATGTGTGTGTGTGTGTATGTGTGTATGTGTGTGTGTGTGTATATATCCTTTTCTTGAGCTATTTTTAATTGGTTTTATTATTGTCATCTGCAACAGTCATGTTGTGTCAGTCATAATAATTAATTTCTAAAATCTCCTTCTAGGGAATATGGTCAGTGACAGGAACAATGCTTTAAGATGAGGCAAAAAGTCTAACTATATTTCCCCTTGGAATTAAACCACATTGATTAAGCAATCTTTATATTTGAGGAGAAGGAGGAGAATAACCATTAATTAAATGTGCAAAATATGCTAGCAGTGACGTGCATTGGCAGCATCATCCCCATACATATCTTTAATAATTCCAAAGACAGTTGTCTTATAATAGGCAGATTTGAACTTCCAGTCTCTGGTCTGTCATGGAAGAAGTTTAGAGCTCTCCAATCCATGCTAACAAGTATAAAGCTGAAAAACTTAATCAACAGCTCTTCCTAGATTCCTATGAGGAGTGATGTCACAAGACAAACCACTGCCCCCAAAACTGGAGACACAGAAAGGCAAATGCAGGGAATCACAGTTCGCAGGAGAAGGAACCCATGAGCAGAAACCTCCATAGGAATTGGATTAGGAAAACCTAACTCTAATAGATGAGCTGCTGGAGGATCAGTATGGACAAATGTTAAGAGTTAAAAAAATCCAGGCGGACCTATTGATGGGAGCCCTCACACTTTTCTGAGTTTTACCTCCAGGAGTTCTACCAGAATCTCACAGTGAATATTGGAGAAAAATTTCCTTATGCTTCTGGTGGACGGAGGAGAAAAGGAACCATTTTGTAAAATGCAAAGTATTCTGTTCTTCTTAGCAAGGTTGCTCTCATGAGAATCTATTTAAACAGAGCCTGTCATGGTGGATTTTTTTTTTCTTCCAACACTGAGTCTCACTCTTGTCGCCTGGGATGGAGTGCAGTAGTGCCATCTCGGCTCACTGCGATCTATGCCTCCCGAGTTTAAGCAATTCTCCTGCCTCAGACTCCCGAATAGCTGAGATTACAGGCGCCTCCACCACACTGACTAATTTTTGTATTTTTAGTAGAGACAGAGTTTTGCCCAGCTAATTTTTGTATTTTTAGTAGAGACAGAGTTTTGCCATGTTGGCCAGGCTGGTCTCGAACTCATGACCTCATGATCTGCCCACCTTGGCCTCCCAAGGTGCTGGGATTACAGGTGTGAGCCACAGCGCCTGACCCGTGCTGTGGTTTTATTACAGCCTAACTTACCTAGGAGAGGAAAATATCTAACTTCAGCTGATTCTAGATTTCCACTTGAAGGAAGGAAAATACTCTACTCCAGTCCCCTCTCGCCTGCCATTTGGAAATAGAAAAACATCCAAATTCTACCCACTATAGTCATCCTTTTCCACCTGGGGGGATGGTGGGAGAAAACTACGAGACATTTGTGAAGTTCACAGTCCAAAGGCACAGGATATCTAAAAGACTGGAACACATCATGGAATTAAAGAATGTTCTTCTGCCCCCACACATTGCTTCTGCATTACTAAGCACCTATATACAGCCATTTGCTTTAACCAGTACATCGTGTCCTAATATTATGAAAAATTTACAAGTCTTTCTAAAAGGCAGAAAACCATTTGAAAAGACAGAACCAGGATGAAAACCATACTCAGATATGGTGAGGATGTTATCAGAGCAGGAATGTAAAACTACTATGGCCATTATGCTAAGAGTTCTAATGGACAAAGTAGACAAAATGCACAAACAAGGGAGCAATATAAGAATAAACATGGAAATTCTAAGAAAAAGTAAAAGAGAAATGATAAAGATAAAAAACATTGTAACAGAAATTAAGAATGCCTTGATGGGGTTATTAATAGACTGAATATGGATGAAAAAAGAATCTCTGAGATTGAGGATATCTCAGTATAAACCTCCAAAACTGAAAAGCAAAGAGAAAAAAAGACTAACAAAGTATAGAACCATGAGACAACTATAAAAGATGTACATATAATGGGAAAACCAGAAGGACAAAAAAAGGAAAAAGGGAACAAAAGTAGTATTTGAAAAAATAATGACTGAGAATTCCTCAAATTAATATCAGATATCAAATCACAGATCTGGGAAGCTTAGAGAACATAAAGCAGGATAAATACCAAAAATAAAAAAAAATAACAAAAAATAACAAAAAAATCCTGTATCTAAGAGTATCATATTTAAATTATAGAAGATTAGAAAAACAAGAAAAATTCTAAAAGGAACTAGAAGGGAAAGAAATAACTTACTTATAGAGGATGAAGGATAAGATTTATATCTGACTTCTCAGAAAGTAAGAAGAGAGTGGCATCAAATATTTGAAGTTCTGGGAGGAAAAAATCTCACCAACCTAGAATTTTGTATCCTGAGGGATTATTCTTCAGAAGTAAAGGAGAAATAAAGATTTTCTCAGACAAACACAATTAAGAGAATTTGTTGCCAGTAGACCCACCTCACAAGAAATATTTTAAAATTTTCTTTCAACAGAAGAAAAATGATATGGGTTAGAAATTCAGATGTACACTGAAAAAGAAGAGTATCAAAGAATGAATATATAAATATAAAATTAAAATTTTTATTTTTCTTTATCTTAATTCATCTAATAGTTTGTTCAAAATATTAACAATGTATTTGTGTATTTTATTATGTGCATATATATTTTTATATATATATATATGCTTAAGTGTGCTTATATATAAATGCCAGCAATGAAACAAGTTGTGAGAGAAAGGAATTAGAATTATTTCATTTGCCTGTACTACCTGTGAAGCAGTATAGTGTTATTTGCAAGTAGACTTGGATTCATTGTAAATGTACATTGAAAATTCTAGGGTAACCACTAAAAAAGTTAATGAGAAAAAGGAGTACAACTGATATTCTCAGAAAGCAGAGAAAATTAAATCAATGAAATGCTTAAATATGATCACAAAAGGCATAAAAAAAGAGTAGAAGATAAAATATTAGGAACAATAAACAAGGGCAAAATAGAAAACAGTAACAAATATGGTAGATATGAAACTTATTTGTCAGTCATTTTAAACACAAAT
>NW_012118487.1:19881781-19886781 GCF_000951035.1 Colobus angolensis palliatus | reverse complement strand
TTTTCATTTATTTTTCCATGTATGGAATAAGCCATTTCATTTGCAGGAATTCGACAGATAAATGGAGTGTATATTGTAAGCAGCAAATGTAAACATTAAAAATATTTTTTGATGAACATCTTTCTAAAATATACTATACATTTGTCTGCCTTTGAAAAAAGAATATGTAATTTTCTGCATTTCTAAAGAAGTTTCAGATAAATTTTTGAAGCAATGACAGCCTATCCTCCTGAAAATCTATCTCTTTGTTCATTATATTATTACCCTAGAAAACTAGGCTAGGAAATTGCTGTGAGTTTTCTGTGCTGATCTTCTCTGTCAGTGCCAACCATGTTCTGGTGAGTGCTTGCAGTGATGGTTTGGTTGTGTATAGTGGAGTTGGGCATGAGGGGAGATGGAGCCTTGGCATGAGTAGAGGAGCCACAAAAGAGTCAACATTAGCTAAGGAGAAAACAGAGAACCACCATTCCCCGTAATCAAATCTGACAGAACAGGGCAGAAGTAGGAGTTTTCAGATTGAGAGGCTAAGGGAGAATTCTATGGATGAGTGATCATGGGCATTTTCCTGCCTTTCCAACCAAAAGGGCATTGAACTCATTTCTGTGAAAGTATTTCTACTCAACCCAATGAACCCATCAGTGGCATTTAAACAAATACAAAGAAAGACTAATGAAAAGTTCAGGAAAAGCTGACATGACACTTCCAAAGCTTTCATAGTAGTTCCATAGGCAAAGTAATGACAATGTATCAACACATCCATGGTGCAGTCCATTCAAAACCACAGGAAAGAAGGAATAATGTCTATGAAGTCTTTTTATTAACTTTAACGTAAAAGGCACATAGATCATTTTGCTCATTATCATAGAATGATGGACAAATCTAAAAAGGCAGGCCATTGGGAACTGTAATTCAGCTGTATCCATGCCCCTTAACTTGTTCAGCTATATTTGATGTCTAGCTATATCACACGCACAAATATCCTGCCTCCTCATTCCTGGAATATCACGTCTCTCCAGTGAAAAAGTATTATTCAGAGAGAAAATTATTTTTTGAGAGAAAAATATGAGTAACCAGTACTGTTCAAAAAAATGTTAACAAGAAATCTGTACAATGGATATCAGAAAGGTCTCAAATGTCAAAAAAAAAAAAAAAAAACAGTCTGTTATCAGTTCAAGAAAACCTCTGACTTTTCATTTATGGATTCTATTTTTAGGAACGAATTCTATTTCCAGGCTCTTGATGAATTCACAAACTTATTCCTGCCAACAGATTTTGTCCCTTTATCTTATTTGTCTTGAACATTTTAAGTTATTTTACAAGTTATTAGGAATTACATAAGCCTACCTTCATATGGACAATAACATTTTGTTAAGGATTAATTTGGACACCGATCATTCTTCTCTAAAACTGATGCATGTAAGTCTGTGCAAACAAAAGCTTCCCAATCAAACATATAAACATAGTAACTTTATCTTAGGAGGTAGACTTGAGATATCTTAGGTATTGTCATGCCGTGACGGGTAATTAGAAAACAATGTTATAAAAATAGTCTGAATGCAGTGATTCACACCTAAAATCTCAGCACTTTGAGAGGCCAAGGCAGGAGGATCACTTGAGGCTAGGAGTTCGAGATAGCCTAAGCAACATAGCAAAGCTGCATCTCTACAAAAAGTAAAAAAAATTAGCCAGACATGGTGGCACACACCTGTAGTCCTAGCTACATGGGAAGCAAAGGGAGGAAGATTGAGCCCAGGAGTTTGAGACTGCAATAAGCTATAACCACACCACTGCACTCCAGCCTGGTAACACAACGAGACTCTGGCTTAATAATGATAATGATAATAATAATAATAATGACAAATCATTAGAAAATAATTCGTTTTACTGAAAATAAGTAGTTAGAAACCTATTACATGTTTCTTTCACCCAATGAGTGGCATATAAAGCAGTAATCTTCCCATTATCTCTTTTGGAAATAAAATATTAAATAATTGACATCTTCTATCATTCTTGTGACACAATGTTGATTGAAAATTTTAAGAAAGTTGAAACTGAAATCCATGAGAACTATTGGGAGCTTTCAAATGATCTGTACAAGTAAGCGATGGCTAGAGATTGTCCTTTGCCCCTTCTATTTTCCCAGCCACAGCCTGGAGCATGTCCTCAATCTTGCATGCCAACTTGCTATAATAGCTTTCAAATTTTTCTTCCTGCTTGTATCTCCCTCCTCTCTAAGATTCACCACAGCCTATACAACCCATAAAAATATGTTTCCTAGAAAACATGCTGAAAAATCTCACATGGTTGCTCAAAAGCAAGCAGTGATGCATGATTTATTAAGAGAATTTGTTATTTTCATCATGAGAATCAATGCAATTTTCCATTATGACAGTTCTCTAACATGGAATATTCTCTCCCCTCTTCTCTGCTAAACCAAGCCCTACATTTTACTCACTCTGCACCTCCTATATTAAACTGTTTCTCTCAAAACAAATCTTATGATTATGATTCCCCTTACTTGCATCCCTAAGCACTTTGTGCTACATGAATCTCACTCTCACAATTTTTCATTCTGTGAATTTTTGTTTTCTCTACCAACCTAAATGGGAAATTTCTGTAAATCTGAATCAGAGTCCTCCTCTTTAATTTTGTTTTATGTTTGGCATTTTTTTCTTTAATACAAAGGCGTGAGTATAGCAAGGAATATCAATCAAGCAACTAAACAGAGACATAGCTAAAAGTGCATGTTAGCTGAACTGTCCTGGGAAAGTTGGTATTTTCATATCGGTGGGATATCTGAAATGCCTCAGAAAAGAGAAAGGTGTAGTGAAAAATCCAAGAGTCTGACCTAAGGTAAGGGCTAACTCTAAGGTTAGAGTTAAGTTTCTGCAGTCAACTACAATTCCAAACTCAATCGTTGCTAAGGCACTGGTGCTTTTCTAATAAAAATTTTTAACATTTTTGTTCTAGCTTTTGATGAAACAAAAGATTAAATAATAGTTATGTGATACTGGGATATATTTATATATGCTGCCTAGAATATAATGTTATTAATAGCATGGTAAGCCACCACATACAGAACTTGTTATTGTTCACCTTGAATTTCAAGACAATGCTGTATAATATTGGTCTGTTCACCCAGTTAGGGTGGCGAATATTTGTGGTAGCTGAACATTTTTGGCAGGCAGAGGCAGCATACTTAGTGAAGCAAATAAATTTAACATAAAAATACTCTGGGTACCTCTGGTAGAATTCTGCTGTGAATTTTTCTGGTCCTGGAATTTTTTTGGTTGGTGGGCTATTAATTATTGCCTCAATTTCAGAGCCTGTTATTTGTCTATTCAGGGATTCAACTTCTTTCTGGTTTAGTCTTGGGTGGGTGTATGTGTCTAGGAATTTATCCATTTCTTCTAGGTTTTCTAGTTTATTTGCATAGAGGTGTTTATAGTATTCTCTGATGGCAGTTTGTATTTCTGTGGGATCAGTGGTGATCTCCTCTTTATCATTTTTTATTATGTCTATTTGATTCTCTCTTTTCTTCTGTATTAGTCTTGCTAGTGGTCTATCAATTTTGTTGATCTTTTCAAAAAACCAGACACAACAAAAAAAGAGAATTTTAGACCAATATCCCTGATGAACATCAATGCAAAAATCCTCAATAAAATACTGGCAAACTGAATCCAGCAGCACATCAAAAAGCTTATCCACCACGATTAAGTGGGTTTCAGCCCTGGGATGCAAGGCTGGTTCAACATATGCAAATCAATAAATGTAATCCATCATATAAACAGAACCAAAGACAAAAACCACATGATTATCTTATAGATGCAGAAAAGGCCTTCAACAAAATTCAACAGCCCTTCATGCTAGAAACTCTCAATACAAGAGGTATTGATGGGATGTATTTCAAAATAATAAGAGCTATATGACAAACCCACAGCCGATATCATACTGAATGGGCAAAACCTGGAAGCATTCCCTTCGAAAACTGGCACAAGACAGGGATGCCCTCTCTCACCACTCCTATTCAACATATTGTAGGAAGTTCTGGCAAGGGCAATCAGACAGGAGAAAGAAATAAACGGTATTCAGTTAGGAAAAGTGGAAGTCAAATTGTCCCTGATTGCAGATGACATGACTGTGTATTTAGAAAACCCCATTGTCTAAGCACAAAATCTCCTTAAGCTGATAAGCAACTTCGGCAAATTCTCAGGATACAAAATCAACGTGCAAAAATCACAAACATTCATATACACCAAAAACAGAAAAACAGAGAACCAGATCATGAGTGAACTCCCATTCACAAATGCTTAAGAGAGAATAAAATACCTAGGAATCCAACTTACAAGGGATGTGAAGGACCTCTTCAAGGAGAACTACAAACCACTGCTCAATGAAATAAAAGAAGACACAAACAAATGGATGAACATTCCATGCTCATGGATATGAAGAATCAATATTGTGAAAATGGCCATACTGCCCCAGGTAATTTATAGATTCAATGCCCATCCCCATCAAGCTACCAATGACTTTCTTCATAGAATTGGAAAAAACTACTTTAAAGTTCATATGGGACCAAAAAGAGCCAGCATTGGCAAGACAATCCTAAGTCAAGAGAACAAAGCTGGAGGCATCATGCTACCTGACTTCAAACTGTACTACAAGGCTACAGTAACCAAAACAGCATGGTACTGGTACCAAAGCAGAGATATAGACAAATGGAACAGAACAGAGCCCTTAGAAATAATATCACACATCTACAACCATCTGATCTTTGACAAACCTGAGAAAAACAATAAATGGGGAAAGGATTCCCTTTTTAATAAAATGGTGCTGGGAAAACTGGCGAGCCATAGGTAGAAAGCTGAAACTGGATCCCTTCCCTGCACCTTATATAAATATTAATTCAAAATGGATTAAAGACTTAAATGTCAGACCTAAAACCATAAAAACCCTAGAAGAAAACCTAGGCAATACCATTCAGGACATAAGCATGGTCA
>NW_012118487.1:19880859-19881125 GCF_000951035.1 Colobus angolensis palliatus | reverse complement strand
ATCATTAAAAAGTCAGGAAACAATAGGTGCTGGAGAGGACATGGAGAAATAGGAACACTTTTACACTGTTGGTGGGACTGTAAACTAGTTCAACCATTGGGGAAGACAGTGTGGCGATTCCTCAAGGCTCTAGAACTAGATATACCATTTGACCCAGCCATCCCATTACTGGGTATATACCCAAAGGATTATAAATCATGCTGCTATAAAGATACATGCACATATATGTTTATTGCAGCACTATTCACAACAGCAAAGACTTAGAA
>NW_012118487.1:19859257-19879930 GCF_000951035.1 Colobus angolensis palliatus | reverse complement strand
ACCACGGAGTACTATGCAGCCATAAAAAGGATGAGTTCATGTCCTTTGTAGGTACATGGATGCAGCTGGAAATCATCATTCTCAGCAAACTATTCAAAGAGCAGAAAACGAAGCACCGCATGTTCTCACTCATCGGTGGGAACTGAACAATGAGAACACTTAGACACAGGATGGGGAACATTACACACCGGGGCTTGTCATGGGGGTGCAGGGAAGGGAGAGGGATAGCATTAGGAGAAATACCTAATGTCAATGATGAGTTAATGGGTGCAGCACACCAACATGGCACATGTATACATATGTAACAAACCTGTACGTGGTGCACACGTACCCTAGAACTTAAAGTATGAAAAAAAAGTACTCCAGGACCCAGAGACAAATAGGAAATTACCAAATTCTTAAAAGTCATTTTTTTGTCCCCTCCTGAGCTGCTCCACTACTTCAAATTCCACTTTTGTAATAAACTTCCCTTTCCCACACCTTCTCCCATTTCATTTTTCTGTATGAAGAAACAAACTTCAATATCTAGTAGGCTAATGTGCTTACTCACCAAGGAGAATTTAGTTTGAGGAGAATTCTAAGGCAAGCACTAGTAAGAGAATGATCTCCGCCTTGCTGCCTTCAAAACAAACACATAGCACTACACAGTGAGTTTGTAGATCGTACTCATGCTATGGGAAAAAGATTACCACCAGATGACTGTCACTTAAAGAATATATCCTTTGTGCAAAGGAAAGGAAATGAAATTTGGAGTGTGAGAGAGCAAGAGATCATTTGACAACAAAATTTAGATTTGAGTTTTTTCCAAGATATCCTTATCACACATAAGAGTAATCCGATTAACCCTCTTGAAGTGAAAGCTTCCTTCCACACAAAGGAAAGAAATATATTCTAAATAAGAGGATTTTCAGACTCTGTGTTATATCCTATTCTTAGAGAGAACTAAGCAACTAGATTAGCACTCCAGATTTGGTTAGTTCAACCCAAAGTACATAAAAAGAGAACAAATAATACAAACAACTTAAATAGACTTCTTAAATAGAAGCAGTGATTTGTATATCGAGTACATTTTTAAAAAAAACAAACAATAAAAGCAATAGGTAAATGGTACTTACCTTGGTCCTTCAAAAGCACACTTACAAAAACTAAATGAAAGAAAAAGCCCAATAAACTCACCTGAATCCAGATTTCTTTAATCTAGTGGCATTTTACTTCATAAAACTGTATTTTAGAGCAACTTTTTCTTCTCAAATGTAAAGATTTTAAGTCATACAGCCATAGTTTTAGACTGTATAGATTCTCAAATGTCATGTAATCTATGAGAGTAAAGGAAATGTCATCTCTCAGTGTTTGAGACACTATTGTTACGCTAATTGTTCAAAATGATAATGAACTAACAAACACTGAGCATCATCTCTGTACAGATCACTGATCTAGGTGTTGAAATGTTCTTGTTTGAATTAGTTTTACTTCTACATTTAAAAATAATTACAAGTATAATTAACTATAATTCAAAACCCAACAAATAAGTTACTATGAAAGGACAAAGGAAGGGAAATCATTTAAGATACAATTTTCAAACTAAATTAAACATATTTTCTATGTGTTTCTTTCATTTATTTTTTGTAAGTGTCCTTTTGAAGGACCAAGGTAAGTGCCGTTTACCTATTGTATTGCTATATATTTGTTTTGAAGGCAGAAAGATGGAGTTTATCTAAATTCTAAGTGTGCACAATTTCGTGGATACAGCCCAACACTTAATAATATTAGGAATGGCCAATTTATCATCAGAACAACACTAGAGACATGGAGCCACATTTAAGTCTCCCTAACACAATTTCTTCTGCTAGATCTTACTATTTATTAATCTCTTACCTCAATGTTTGAAAGCTTAGCTGAGAAGAATATAACATGATTAATTATAGTAGACAAATCTCAGAAAAGATAGCATAAAATGCCTATGTATACTTTAAGAAATTTGTCATATATTTCTGTTTCAGAAATGGGACAGTATAAAGTGACAAATTTGCCTTCTCACTCCTGGAAAAACAGTCATTTTTATTTATAATTATACTAAAATCTTTCTTTATTGGAGCTCTATGGGCCCTAAATGCTTATTATCAAATGTCTGAGAAACCTCCAAAGTTGCTTCCATTTGGTTATTTTTTTGGATCCAAGAAAAGAAAAATAAATTTTCATTTTCCTCTCTCTTCCCATTTTTCCTGCTGCGTTTGATCGTTGTTGCCTTTCAAATTCCACAAACATGTTATTGAGAAACCTCTTGTGAAATGCATTTTTTTTTTCACTAAGCATTTCTTAAGTACCTGCAATTTACTAGTAACAAGTTCTGGACAGAAATGTTTGTCAAAAAATTATGATAATGGATTTCATTAGCTCCCCTTTATTGGGGTGGAATAAAACTCAGGCACAGCTTAAGTAATTTACTGTCATGAAGACAGTAAGCAAAAGACCCAGGGGAACACTCTAGACATTTCTAACACAGCTTATTGTGCTCTTTTAACTTTTTATTTAAAGGAAAAAAAAAAAACCAAAATAGACCAGCAAACAAACAAACAAAAAACCACCTCCTGAAACATTTTCTCAGAGACCAAAGGCTATGGTACCACATCCTTATTAAGTATGCTATTAAGAAAGAAAAAGTAGTTCTGGAAGGGATTGTGTGGGCCATGCATCTTACTTGGCTTCTTTATTCTAACAAATAGGATTTTAGTTCAAAGAAAAGGAGGAATTAGACATCGCAGTGAACACTATTTGGTGTGTGTGTGGGGGGGAGCAGGGTGTGTGTATTTGTGTGTGTGTGTTTGATTCAAACGTAACCCAAACAGATCACTCATAAAAACCTGGACCCCTGTGAAACACTGCAGATGCAGAGTTGTTTAAAGCAATTCCAGCCTTTCAGGCTCAAACTACAAGTCTGTTTACCTGTGAAAGGCAGCGAACGTAGCCGATGTACAGAGCCGTGGCCAACAGACCTGGAAACAAGCCTAGTTCACTGCAGGTACTAAATGAATTTTTTCAAATTAAATTGACTTGAGTTAAATGTAAAACCATATTTTTAAGCAACAGATTTTTTTTAATGAGCACCTTATTAAATATTTCATTTTGACTAAAACATCAGAACATTTATTCTACATATGATAGCAGAATAGTCTAAAAGAAAATTTTAATTAGTTTACCAGTTGAGCACGTAACCTTTTTTATTTGTAATGCATAACGAAACACCATTGGTAGGCATGCTCAAAAATATGGCAATAATGAGTAACAAAGTTAGTGGTTGATGTTCTCTCTTCATATTACAATTCTTTCTGTGGCTGAATATCATTCCACAAGTTTAATATAAAATGTCTCTAATAATGCAAATACTGCCATATGAATTCTCATTTATGTCTGAGGCTACTATCAGACAGAGGGGTATCATGGCTAGAGCAAAATAAAATTGTTTTTGAAGTCAGAGAGGACAGTATGAGTCCCATCTATGCTACTTATATCCTAAGTGAGCCTGGGCTAATATTATTTTGGATTGTCATAATTCTACAAATTAGTTTCCATTGCAGGACCTTTGTAGAGGCTGGTGAAGTTTGACATAATTAAGGAATGTGAGGTTTGCATGAAATAAAAAGGGCAAATAGAATTAAACTGAAAAAAATGCTCCTTTGAATATAGCCTGAGGACTCAATTGTTACAGGACCAACAGGTTTGTATGCCTGCTGCGCAGTAACAGAGCAATAAGCTGAAAGAGCAGGGTTTGCAGCAGAGAAAGAGTTTAATGACTTCAGGGTGCCAAGAGGAGATGGGAGGAGAGTTTTAAATGTATCTCCCTGAGGATTTCCGGGCTGTGGTTTTTAAGGGGATCATGGAGGATAAAGGGCAGGTAAACTGGGGTCGTTGTTTGGTTGGGGCAAGGGGGATGAAATCATCAGGATGTGGAAACTGCATTCTTTGGTGAATCAGCTCCTCATGGGGTCCTTCAGATCAGCTGATATCAATAGTTTCACTCGTATTCAGGAGCCGAAAGAATATCTCAAAGGGAAACTTAACATTTTATAATGTTCAAGTTGTTATCTATACAGCAGTTAAGAAGAACCATAATCTTGTAGCAAGGCTCTATATGATTCTGAGGCACCCATGAGGAAGGGATCAGAGATCACTTGCCCTAATAATTAATGTTGAATAGGTTGCAAGCTTGGTTTATTTTATTTCTCCCACTTCTTTCTTCACTGATTAATTTTATGTTTATAGGGACAGTTTCACACTACATTTTGGGTCAGACCTTCACTAACATTCAAGGCAATGCTGCTACCTTGTCATGGAGATGCTACGGAGATCATCCCAATATTGACTCACATTGGGATAAGATACATGATGTCCACTGGGTAAAGTATAGTACAATTTCATACTCACAGTTTGATTGCACTAAATATGTGACAAATATACACATGTTTAAGAAATGTAGAGCCAATTGAATCCGAATGAGAAAAGGATTATTGTTCTCTCTTACAGAGTACCTGTTTACGTGGTGCCCTCCAATACACATTCTATAAACAAAATTTTAAAACAGCAATATTGTTACTTCTTGTATGTTCCTTTCTTTTTTTTTTTTTTTTTTTTTTTTTGAGGTGGAATCTCGCTCTGTCGCCCGGACTGGAGTGCAGTGGCCAGATCTCATCTCACTGCAAAGCTCCGCCTCCTGGGTTTACGCCATTCTCCTGCCTCAGCCTCCCGAGTAGCTGGGACTACAGGCGCCCGCCACCTCGCCCGGCTAGTTTTTGTATTTTTAGTAGAGACGGGGTTTCACCGTGTTAGCCAGGATGGTCTCAATCTCCTGACCTGGTGATCCACCTGTCTCGGCCTCCCAAAGTGCTGGGATTACAGGCTTGAGCCACCGCGCCCGGCCTGTTCTTTACTTCTAAAAGATCATTTATTCCTTTGTAGAGGATAATGTTTTCAAATAAGGATTTATTTCATTTTTCCTCTTTACTACATGGGATGATGTTTGAAAGAACAACCATTCATAAATAAAAGATTCCCAGATAATCACATATCCTTTAAGTCACCAAAATGGATTTGAGTAGCAAAAGTCACATACACTAGATACATTATACAGATTGTCCAGGCTTTTCTTTAAATTTATTTGTCAGCCCTTTTAATGACTAAATTATCATCCTTTGTTTTTCTCTCTGATGTGTGTACTTCTAACACTTTTGTTAGAGTAGCAGATAGTAAAGTCAGTGAAAAAATAAATATTCTTTCTTTGTTTTTTGAACAGCAGAAATCTTTTAGAAAACTCTTTCCAAATAATTAATATCTTATTATTCTTGTTTTGCAAGCAGATATTTCATGGTTTATTCCAAAAAGACTCATATGGTTCAATATGTAACCATTTTCCCTTGTGTTCTATAAATTTTAAGTGACAGTCTTGAGGGCTGATGTCAATCTGCATCTGATCTAGAAGGATAACAATAACTTAAAATATGTTTTGCATTGTGTCTTGGTGTAATGGCGATTTGATTAAGGTGAGGGTAAAGCTGGTGTGTACACTGCTGCCCCTATTTAAGCCTGCTATCTGCTGCCCAGATGGGCAGATTACCTTCAATGACAGACCTAACTCTCCTGAAAGCAAAATGAACTTCCAAGGAGGCACAATACACATTTTATTTCATGCTATCACTTATATAATAAATTGATAATATGTGAAAATAATATTTTGTGCAATAAGCAATTGTAGGGATTAAATAGGTTTTTAAAGTGTTTCATGTTTTGCACAAGATAATAATGAGTTAGTAATGAAACTCCCATGCATATTCTTCTGCATATAAGAGCACTGAAGTTCATAGAGTTTGAGTAACTAATCCAAAAATGGCATAGTATGAATGATGCTAAAGGGCAATTAGAGTTAAAACAAGACCCTTCGGAAGCCAAGATCTGCAATCTTTTTAAATCACCTCACCATCTCCCATTTATCTTCTGGTTAAATCTGGAGAGAAATTATAAAAAGGGAAATACTTTTATAAGTTTTCTCATTGCCATCATTAACAGTGGTGTAATGACAAAATAATTAAAATTTAATTAGTTCTCCCTCTGCTCTCACAGCATTGGAAGCTTATATTCTGATCTTGCATCCTCTCAAGCCTAAATCAATCTTTGAAATGAGGGTTGATTTAACTTGATAGTGGAACTTTGGCTATAGTTACTATTTCCTTTTTTTTTTTTTTTAATTGAGGTGGAGTCTCACTCTGTTGCCCAGGCTGGAGTGCAGTGGTGCGACCTCAGCTCACTGCAACCTCCGTCTGCACCCCCACTTCTGCAGGTTTCAAGTGATTCTCCTGCCTCAGCCTCTCAAGTAGCTGGAATTACAGGCATGTGTCACCATGCCTGGCTAATTTTTGTATTTTTAGAAGGCATGGGGTTTCACTATGTTAGCCAGGCTGGTCTTGAATTCCTGGCCTCAAGTGGTCCATCTGCCACAGCCTCCCAAAGTGTTGGGATTACAAGCATGAGCCACTATGACCAGCCTATACAGTCATTATTTCCTACAGTGAAACAAAATGATGTCCAATCTTAGATCTATGTATTAAATACCCAAAGAGGAGAGGTCCAATTCTAGTATTGGACCTTTTTCCCTGTTAGGTATAGGAAAATTGAAGTTTTGTGGGAAAAAATATATATATATATAGTCTTGTCTATCAGCATTTGGCATATGCTCCAAATTCATGGAAATGCATTGACATTAAAGGACTAGAGCTAATTTGGGTATAAAGTCAGGAAACACTTAAGGTCTAACGTCTTTTATTTTAGGAACATGAAGGTTGGAATTAATGAGACAGCTGGAACATTGAGCTCTGTATTTTCCAGAGCTCCATGAGACACTCAAATTTGTTTAACTGTAGAACAAGACTCCAGGTGATGCTCTAACCTGAAAATGAGCCTGGATCAGATGAAAATATTATGTAGTTTCAGCAGAGTAGTCAACCATTGTGAAAGACAGTGTGGCGATTCCTCAAAGACCTAGAGTCAGAAATATTATTTGACCCAACAATCCCATTACTGGGTATATAACCATAGGAATGTAAATGTTTCTGTTATAAAGACACATGCACACTATGTTCACTGAAGCACTGTTCCCAATAGCAAAGACATGTAATCAACCTAAATGCCCATCAATGACAGGCTGAATAAAGAAAATGTGGCACATATATACAATGGAATATTATGCAGTCATAAAAAGGAATGAGATCATGTCCTTTGCAGGGGCATGGGTGGAACTGACTGCCATTATGCTTAGCAAACTAATGCAGGAACAGAAAACCAAACACCACATGTTCCTATGTATATAAGGGAGCTCAATGATGAGAACATGTGGACATGTGGTGGGGAACAACACGCACTGGGGCCTGTCCAAGAGTGAGTGGTGGGAGGAGAGAGAAGATCAGGAAGAACAGCTAGCACATGCTGGGATTAACACCTGAGTGATGGGACAATCTGTGCAGCAAACCACCATAGCACATGTTTACCTATGTAACAAACCTGTACATCCTGCACATGTACCCCTGAACTTAAAATAAATGTTGGAAATTTAAAAAAAAACAAAAGAGAGAGCAATCGGTAGCAGAGAATCTACCTTTCAAAACTGAGGTTTGTTTTTAAAAGCAATCTCTCTCTGTGATTGATATACGGAACGTTGCCTTTCCAATTTCTAACTCAACAATTAGGAAAAGACTGGCTTGGAAGAGACTGATTTTTACAGTTTACAGATTTAAAAAAATGAAATTTTAATTTGTCTTACATCACCACCCTTAAGTAAGCATCATGTGACATTTGTGTATATCAAGTATACAAAAAATGGAAATCACAAAACCAAGATAAAGATATGAATTTTATTCATCATTTGGAAAAATAAAATAAAAAAAGTAAACTTGTATTTATAGCAAGTGGGAACAGTTCAACATTAGAAAAGAATACTCATCATTATTTTAATATTTAATACTGATCATTATATGTGTTTACAGAAGGAGTCAACTGACATTTTTCATATTTTAAAGCAAAAGTATTTTTTGTAAATAAAAGCTCAGACTATAATATGTCTTATAATATAATATAGTCTTATAATTAAGACCGTAATTATCTCACAGTATCAAATGAGAAATAAACCAGATTTTAAAATTGACCTTAATATGTAAGCATTTTGTTAATACTGCTGTATTTTATGTCTAAAACTAGAAATAAGGTTAATTACTATATGAGTATGATATAGTTACTGTATTAGTCAGGGTTTTCTATAGGGATTGAACTAATAGGATATACATACATATGTGTGTGTGTGTGTGTGTGTGTGTATATATATGTGTATATATATATGTGTGTATGTGTGTGTATATATATATATATATATATATATAGGGGAGTTTATTAAGTATTAACTCACAGGATCACAAGGTCCCACAATAGGCCATATGAAAGCTGAGGAGCAAGGAAAACCAGTCCAAGTCTCAAAACCAAAGAACTTGTTGGAGGGCAGGAAGCATTCAGCACCAGAGAAAGATGTAGGCTGGAAGGCTAGGCCAGTCTAGTCTTTTCACGTTTTTCTGCCTGCTTTATATTCTAGCCACACTGTTAACTGATTAGATTTGCCCACCCAGATTAAGGGCGGGTCTGCCTTTCCCAGCCCACTGACTCAAATGTTAATCTCCTTTGGCAACACCCTCATAGACACACCTAGGATCAATATTTTGCATCCTTCAATTGAATCAAGTTGACACTCAGTATTAATCATCATGGTAACCTCCAGTGGATTATTTTATTTTTACTATATTTGCCATTTTATCTCAGTAGGCAATATTAAGAATATTACTTTATTAAAAATTATGTTCTTAACTCTTTACCCTGAAGTATTGAAATTCTGAAAATTTTCAGAAATGATGTCTACAAAATAATCAGTATGATCATGCAAGAAATAGAAGCTGTATAAAAACTCATTTGAGTGTATTAGAATTTGGTCAAGCAACTTTAACTAGAGCTCTTTGGGAGAATAGTTGCTATGTTATGAAAGTATCTCCCAAAATTTGTGTGTTGCAAACTGAATTCCCAATATGACAGTGTTGGGAGGTGGGGCCTGATGGGAAGTATTTATCCATGGGAAGTATTTAGATCATGAGGGGCCTGCCCTCATAAATAGGCTAATGTCTTTATCAAAAGGGCTTGCAGGAGTGGGCTCACCCTCTTACACACTTTGCCCTTACCACTTTCTACTGTGTGAGAACAGAACAGGAGTGCCCTCACCAGATGCTGGACTTCCCAGCCTCTACACCTGTGAGAAATATCTATTTTCAATAAATTACCTAGTCTCAGGTATTCTGTTATAGAAACACAAATCAGTACCAGAGAAATAGGGTGTTTCTATAACAAACATGTAAAAATGTGGAAGTGACTTTAAAACTGGGTAAGAGGTAGAGGATGGAAAGATTTGAATGAGAAGGCTAATAAAATCCTAGACTGGCATAAAAAGTGTGTCAAGGGCAATTCTGGTGAGAGCATAGAAGAGAGCTGTAGGAAAAATCTGAAATTTCTTAGAGATTACTTAACTTAAGTGGTTGTAACCATAATGTTGTAGACATATGGGCAATAAAGGCAATTCTGATGAGGTCTAAGACGGAAATCAGAAACAAAGTGTTGGCAACTGGGGGGAAAGGGCACCCTCCCTACCAATTGGTAAAGGACTTGACTAAATTGTTTCCATGCCCAAGGGCTTTACGAAAAGCAGAATTTAGGAGTGATAAACTCGGATATCTGGTAGAAGAACTCTCTAAGCAGCCAAGCATTGAGAAGGCTGTATTGCTTCTCTTAACTAATTATAGTAAAATACAAGAAGAGAGAAATGATTTAGAGATGGAATTTATAATCAAAAGGGAAACAGAATATAGAGATTTTGAGAAGTTCAGCCTCGCCATGTAAAGAATTTAAAAGCATGTTGAGGAGGAAGAAAACAAGAGTGTAACCACACAATCCGTACTTTGTTAAGGAGATTAGTATGGCTAGAAGGGCGTGCTATTCATTAAGACAAAGGGAGAATGACTGAAAATCCTTGAAGCTGTCACTCCCATCACATGCCTGGAATGCTAGAGCCTGGAAGGCAGTAAAGTTTTGAGGAAGGGAACAACACCAATGGGGTGTCAGGGCTCCCATCCCAGGGCAGCCTTGGGATTCTAGTCCCTGCATTCTGGTGTTGCACCCACAGATGTGACTCATAGGCCTATGTGTGACTCTAGCCATTACTGCAGAAGATTCAAATGATCAACCTTGGTGACATTCACATGGTGCTAATTCTGCTTGCATGAGCTGTGGAGGCAAAACTGCCTCCACCTAAATTTCAAATGATGCTGCAGAGACCTGCTGCAGGGGCAGAGCCACCGCAGACAGTCCCCACTAAAGCAATGCCTAGTGGACTCATAGGGGCAGGGCTGCCCCAACACCCCTGAACTGTACGGCTAGTGTGGCAGACCAGGTCTCACTAATGCAGGCCTACATTACAACTGTTTCAGTACGGACTGTGTGGTTAATATTTAAATATTAAAAGACAGTGCCCTTATACAAAGGCTGGGATGTAGCAAAAGCCCACCAAGACTTTCGCCTAGGCCTTTCCTGAACCTTAAAGCATGATGAAACAAGTTTTATCGGGGGTCTGAAGAAACTCCCCAGCTCTCCACAAACAAGATTATTGAGAGTCGGAAGGAACTCCCTAAACCTCCATGATTTAGCAGGAGACAAGATAAGGGAAGTCCCCCCAGCACCTGGACCCGTTTAGATTAGGTAAATGTACTGAGGCTCCAGAGGAAGGTCTTCAAGACCCAGATCTTAGTTACAGAGTAAAATAAGTTAATCACTTATGTCTTTAGAGGAATGCACACTTATACATAGACATATAGTTTAGGAGGAATATAAGCTCTGGAAAACTTTGTAATTTTGAGTTGGTCTGGTAATAATTTCCAGGCCTTCTCCCTGTAAGCAGTTACAGAAATAAAAACTCTCTTCCTCCCCAGTTCATCTGCATCTTGTTTTTGGGCCATGAGAAATAGCAGCCTGACCCTCAGGTTGGTCCAGGAACACTACAAGTGTAGAACAATAGCCTAGGAGAGCTACAAGCATGAGACTTCAGCCTGTGAGTGCTGCCGTGTGGACTGAACCCAGCAAAGCCACAGGGGTGGGGCTGCCTGAGGCACTGGGGGCCCACTGTGTCCAGAAGGCACCACATGCAGTCAAGGATTATTCCCAAGCCTTAAAATGTAATGTTTCACCTGCTGGACTTTGTGTTGGGACCTGTTACCCTTTTTCTCTTGTCTATTTCTGCCTTTTGGAATAGGAATGTCTACCTTCCACCTGACCCACCATGGAATTGGAATTGGAAGCGTGCAATTTATTTTGATTTCACAGACTGGTGGGGAACTTGTCTTAGGATAAATCCTACATTAAGTCTCGCCCATACGATATGTAGATGAGACTTTGGAATTAGACTTTAAAGTTGATGCTGGAATGACTTGAGAACTTTGGGAATGTTGGAACGAAATGGAATTTTTTTGTGCAATGGACAAGAATTTGGGGGGCTGGGGCTGAATGCTGTGGTTCGAATGTGTTCCCCAGAATGTATGTGTTCAAAACTGGATCCCCAGTGCAACAGTGTTGGGAGGTGGGGCCTAATAGGAGGTAGAACCTTCATAAGTAGATGAATGCCATTATCAAAAGGGTTCACAAGAGTGGTTTCACTCTTTTGTGCTCTTTGTCTGTCCATCTTGACCTGTGAAGACACAGCAAGAAAATCTTCACAAGATGCTACAGACCTGATACTGCACTTTCTAGCCTTCAGAACTATGAAAAATAAATTTCTGGTTTTTATCAATTATCCACTTTCAGGTATTCCGTTTTAGCAGCACAAAATGGACTCAGACAATAGTCCTCTCCTGTCTCAAAACATCAACACACTAGATGATTTCTTCTTCCATTTTATTTCCATCTCTCAGTGGAATATGTTACTAGACCTAGGATCTGGCTGTTTTGCTAGACACTGTGAAAGCAAAATAAATCTTGGGGCCCAAAAATAAGCTAAAGGGAAAAGTCAAGCTGGGAACTGCTGAGAGCAAACCTGCCTCCCATTCTATTCCAAGTCACCTCTCTGCTCACTGAGATAAATGTATATCTCATCGCCTCTTTTGGAGAGGCTAATCAGAAACTCAAAGGAATGCAACCATTTGTCTCTTATCTTCCTATGACCTGGAAGCTCCTCACCGCTTCCAGTCATCTTGCCTTTGCTTCCAGTTGTCCCACCTTTCCAGACCGAACCAATGGTCATCTTACATATGTTGACTGATGTCTCATGTCTCCCTAAAATGTATAAAACCAAACTGTGCTTTACCACCTTGGGCACCTGTTGTCAGGGCCTCCTGAGGCTGTGTCATGGGTGCATGTCCTCAACTTTAGCAATACATTAACTGAGATCTGTCTCAGATTTTGGATTTTCACAACACAAAATCTTGAACATTTTATTTTTGCAACAGCACCTTATAATTTTGAACAGTTTTTCTACTAGTTCATACAAACATTTAGCCCAGCAGAATGCCCTCTGCTAATGTAAATTTAAGACTTTGTCATTCAAACTCTTTGTTTGCAAGAGACAAATACCCAACTCATGCAGGCTTAAAGAAAAAGAAAATAATTGTATGCTAAAATTAAAAATGTAAGAAATAGATCTCAATTAAGCTCCTTGCCGGATTCAAGATTCAGTGAAGTTCATCATGAATCTGGTGCTTTTCTTGGAACTAGGAAGGCAGAGTAAGCCCCATGCATACCCCACAGACAGTGAGAGGAGGAGCATTCCTTTAATACAAAATGAAGATTCTTTGAGAAGAATAAAGGAAAATGGAGGCAGGACAGACACAATATGCTTTTTGTGGATCTAACAGGGTTATGTAAATTTCCAAAGCTGCTTCCTGGGCATTGTCTAAATCTAGCTCTTCCAAAAGACCACTGCTGTCCCTAAACAGGAAAATTGCCCATTGAGAGCTGTACAGGACGCATGTGTTTTGTAAAGAAAACATCCATCAACTCCTAATATCATTTCAAATGTTTTTCTTCATTTAAATTTTAGCACAGAGGGCTCAGTTCTTCAGTCTATAATACTTCTCTCTAAAAGAAGTTTTCTTGTCAGTCAGTTTTTTCAAATGAGTAAAGGACATGATCAGTTAATTTTCACCTCAAACATGTATTTGCTTTGTTAAAATAAACGTTAGTGAATAAATCAAGAAAATTGATTTTTAACTGCAATATGTCAACCTTCAGTGAGCTGGTGGAGGAGGTCCCCTGGGGGATATATGTATATAAATTGTACTATTAGGTAACCAAAAATATTCCAAAACCTAGTGATTTTAAAAATCTACCATGCATTATTGTTGATGCAATTACAGTTTACTTGGAAAGTTTTGATGTAGGCCAAGTTCAACACACTTAAACTTGGTTGGTTTATGTGTCTACCATCAGTTTGTGGTTAGTGTAACTGAGTACTGCCATTTTTCTAAGAGATGGAGAATGAGTTATTTTTAATTAGTTTTTTTCTCTTGCTTCCTTTTCCCCTGCTTCCCAGTTCATATTCTGCTGTTTAGAAATGCAAGTCTAACCTTTAACTTTCTCTTCACCAGACTATCTACAGACTAGCTTCTCTAACTGGGTGCTTATTTTATTACCACAGATCATGTAATAGACAACAAATTTGTAGCTGAGAGGTAATACCTCTGTACTTGCAAATAGCTGTCAAATACCTATTATGTTAAGCATAATTGGTATTGAATTTGTGTATACAAATTCATGATACAAATACATAATTTGTATTGAATTTATACATACATTCCCTTTCCTCTATCACCGTCATCTTTAAACTTCTGCCACCATCCCGATTCAGAATGTGTGTTCCGCAGATTCAGTGAAATGACCTATCTAAATGGGAATTCGGAGTCTTCCTAAAAGTCTTTCAAAACGACTTACTATTTATCTATCAAATAACTTAGGCTTTGTCTAATTTTCTGGTTTAATTTCTTAGCACTCACTGGGTACAGCTGTCAAAAACAATGCAAAAAATAAATAAATAATATCTCAGTATCATAAAAAAAAAAAAGTTCCAGAGAGGAACTCTTTTCTACCAGGGGATTGCCTCTAGAGACAACAGTCCATTTACAAACAAAAGTATGCCTGCTATAAAACTCTCTTCTCCCTGGACAGTATCTGAGACGAGACCTCTTTACAACCTAGATCTGCCCACAATGGCGTCTGCTCAACCACCCGGTAGAAAAGGCCTGAAGCAGTCAAGTGGACTTCCACCTGCTTGCTCCTTCCCGTGCATGCCATTCATGCCAGGTCCTCTTTTATAAACCCCTGCCTTATGCTCCAAAATGGAAGCAGTACCCTGAAGGCAGGAAGCCTGCACTATTTCCCTGAAGCTAGGTTTGGAATAAAAGGTCACTTTCTTTATACCAGACCTCACTCTGGTAATTGAACTCTGCAAGTGGTGAGTGACTGAAACTGTGTCTCAGTTATAGTAGAGGCTGCGGGTGACTGTCCCAGAGTAACTTCATTCGCAGGTTTTTGGTGGCTGACTGGTCAGTGGGGGTAATGGTCAGTGGAGGTGATGGAGAGACTATACCACATGCCTCAACATCCGGCTGGCAAACCCAAGTTTGTTCACATGGTGATTGCAGCAAGGTTATAAAAAAAGATGGCAGAAAGATAGAAGGTCTATTGGGGCCTAGGCTTAGAACTGGCAGCCCCTCATTTCTGCCCTTTTTTTTTTTTTTTCAGCCAAAACAATTCTGGACTCTATTTTAGAATGGCTAAAAAGCCACATTACTTGCAGATATGAAATATATGGTAGATAGCTGGGTCATTTTTATAAACAATCAACCATTCCTTTCTATTTTCTCCCTCTGGTTTTGTCTTGACACTCTCACATGAAAAATATACTAATACACTCCATACTAAGATCTCGGATAGCCCCTACACCCAAGAGCCCATAATCAACATCGTATCTGGTGGTGATCCCTTAGAAACAACTCCTTGGATCCAAAACTTCTGAGCTAAAAATACAGATTATTGCCCAATTCATTGTGACACAAGAATGGGATAAATAATCCCATTTAAAAAAGGTGAAAATGAAGTGTACACAGTTGTGACTGATCTGCCGTATTTCGAAAACCCACTGGGCAGTATTGTTAAGTTCCCGTACTCCGAAAGTACAAACTGCTCCTAAATTAGAGCCACTTCGACTTCCAGTACTCTCAGCTCTCATATCTGAGTTTCTCCTTCTGAGGTATCCGGTTATTGTTTTCATTATACTCCTTGGTTACTAGGAAGAAATAGCTCATATTGTTATACTCCTTGGTTACTATGAAGAAATAGCTCATATCATTTCTCTGCCTTCTCCCTGCCTGTACAAATTTGGGACTCAGACTTTTTACAGTTTTCACCATCTCAGTCCTTTTTAGTTCAGGCTGCTGGCACTCTTGAGAATATAACCTTCAAACGTTTGTGGTCTCGTAGATATGATTTGCGATCTCTCAATTCAATGACAGCCACATTCAAAATTGACTTCAAGACATTTTTCTGCCTCTATAGACTTACATTCTGTTACTTTGGAAAGAGGCTGCTGTGAGATCTTGCCATTCTGGTTCTTAGAAGTCCTTTTTCTTTGCTAACTGAAATAATCCATAGGCACCAACTTAACTCTTTAAGTCTCAACAAAGCATTTAGAGCCTCCTGATTTGACTTCTGTCCATAGAGCTCAGATTTTACTTTGACATATTTTACCTACCAGATATGAGAAACAGTTTTATTTTCCAATTGAACAAGGCCTGGTCCCACTTCATCTCCTTTAAATTTTACTTGCAAATGTCCCAGCTCTTGAAACAATCTATTCTCTTTCCCCTTGCCTTATCATATATGGCAGGTATCAACCAGCTGGTACTTTCAATATTCTTTCTGGAGACTTTTTTACCCAAAACTGGAGCACATGAGTTATATTTTCCATATTCCTGGTTACTGTATGCAATTGTTTTGCTAACTATTTTGTGATTACATAATATATGGGTTTTCATTTTTCTAGCCTCCAAGAGCAATTTCTTGACTGTGTCCTGTCCAATTTTCCAGCCTCTTCCAGCTCCCCAGTTCAACGATTTTATTACGACCATTCCTGTTTTGGGTACCAATTTCTGTCATTTATCTATCACTCTGTAGCAGACTATCTAAAGAATGCGACTTAACACAACTAGTTGTTATTCCTCACATGTTTATACATCAGCTGGATGCTTATACTTACCACGTTCTTCTGGTCTCATTTTGGGTCGTTATATGCCTGTGGTCACTGCGCAGATTGGCTGGAGGCTGGTTGGTCGTGAAAAGCCACACTCACATGTCTTTCGGATGGACGGCTGTCAGTTGAGGCAATGGTGGCAAAGGTGCCACATGAGTAATACCATTCAGAGTTTATTTGTATGGTTGTGGCAGAACTTAATGGAGAAAAGTCAAAATACAAAGGTCTTTGGAGGCCTAAGCTCAGAACTGGCATGTCATCTGTCTGACATGTTCTATCAGCAAAAGAAAGTTGTGTGTGATGTCAGAACAGATTGAAGGGGTAGACAATTATACTCCACCTACTGATGGGAAAAACTGCAAAGTCATACTGCAAAGTATGCACACTCACAGAGGTATGAAGAATCAGGGCCATTTTTGTAATCAATCTTCACATCAGGTCTCCCATGCATATCAGAAAAATGACACAATGAACGTAGTTAACCTATTGCTAAGACCACCAACATTTAGAACTTGAGTTGACATAAACATTTATTTTGCTGCTGTTTCTCAACTCCGTTTTCTATTTTACTGAACTATTACTTGAAATATTTTTTAAGTTTATGCTCAGCTTCTCATTTAGGTTTTGATAACAAAATATAATGTGTTTTAAATATTCTAAATGTTGTCAGGGAGTTAAAATTAAGAATAAGTACTCGAGAGCAATGCTAAAGTTGTAAACTCAAAGTACAATGACCTGCTGGGTGCTATGGCTCACACCTATAATCTCAGCACTGTGGGAAGCCAAGGTGGGTGGATCACCAGAGTTCAGGAGTTTGAGACCAGTCTGGCCAACATGGCAAAACCTCGTCTCTACTAAAAATACAAAAATTTGCTGGGCATGGTAGCAGGCACCTGTAATTCCAGGTGGTCAGGAGGCTGCGGTAGGAGAATCGCTTGGACCTGGGAGGCGGAGGTTGCAGTGAGCCAAGATCACACCACTGCACTCCAGCCTGAGAGACAGAGCAAGACTCCATCTCAGAAAAAAAAAAAAAAGTACAATTACCAAAAGTAATAACCTAAAGAATATTTGTTTTTATCTTTTATATTTTTGGTGACCTAAAATAAATCAGTAAAAGTCTTAATTTTATTATTTCTTCAAAATGTACAGTATAGAGAAATTAATAACTAATATTTATCTTCAGAACAAATTATCATGATCATTATTGGAACAAATTGATCGTGATTAAGAATGCGTGGTCAAGATCTGGTAAATGAACCCCCTGATTATTTATAATTTTATTATTGGACCAGAAAGGGCAAGTAGGAGATGTTGAGTCTGCCAGTTATTCGGATGTGTTTGTCATACAGCAGAATATGAGTAGTTACGGATCTTGTCAGTCTTCAGAGTCCCTCAGCCCTAACACCAAGATTTTAACAGGTGGTTCTACCCAGAAAAGAATGGCATTGGGAAGTAGAGTTTCTTTTTTATCTACAGGAAGAAATAATGCAGATCCCTCGCTCTAGCAAACACCTTTGCATCAGACAACTGGTCTCTGCCATCCCCAGAAGTTTCCATATCAGTACCTGTGAAAAAATAAAATAAAAGAAGCTTTCTTTCCAACTCAACAAGGCAGAAAGGAACATCAGCGACCACAGGAGTTATCCTGGGAGGGCTGGAGACCAGTAGCCTTCTGTCAGAGGCCTGGGAGGCCTCTTGGCCTTGGACAACTTGAGAAATTGCCAGTCTCCCAACAGGAGACAGCATGTATATATTAAAAAAAAAAAAAAGAAGAAGAACAAACTGGAGTAATTCATCAAAGTGTTTACTTTTCTTGGGTTCCCAGTAATTATTTAAGAGGGAACCCCAAAGAAGAATCGGTTTGCTGGGGACTCAGAATCATATTGCATATATTTTGAAGATTGAAAGAGTAGTAACCTTTCTTACAGACCCCAAACAGGGGAAACAGATCGTATCCATAAAATTAGATAATAAAATACATTAATGCTAAAGTTATTGTCTACAATGCTATTATATTAAATAGAAATGACAAATAGAGGAAAAATGCAGTAAATTATATACAATAGTCTGTAGGGAGTGTAAGACAATAGGTACAAATGCCTAAATAACTGAGAATGCTTTGAAATACAAAACATTCACCTCTTTTAATTAGAAATTAATTTCTTATTTGCTGTCCAGGTAAGTACCTTTTCCATAGTGACACAATAAGCTGCTGTAGATTTGTACATCAGAATGCAAGTTGATTTTTCTCTTCCCAGAGCAGGATTTGATCTAAAAAAACTTCATTGTCCAAGATTGCTTACACTGTAAAAATTGAGCAAGAAAATAGAGTTAAACTCTGTGTGCAGCAATTATTCTTTCTGTCAGCAGGAGCAAAATTTACCACCAAAGGAAAATCAAAAGTACTGTCATGTAGAAGTCAAACAGCACTCCTGAGTTCTTTCTTAGATTCCTAGTAAAAATCCTTGGCAAGAACTGCCATGGCTCATAGTTTCATGAATGTGGGTAAAAACAGATTCCAGTAACAGGTTTTGTATGGACATGGAGTGCATTATTCTTTATAGAAATATAGCTAGTGGAGCAGTGGGAAATTGTTTAGTCTGAGTTTAAGAATGGGTATTCTCCTAGGGTATCTACTCCTCTTTTCTACACATTTTGAGAAGATACTGGGCATTCTACCTGATCCAACATGCTATATGCCAATATATTTTCGTATTATAACCTATTTCATATTATAACATATATCTATGTCTTTGTCATTTATCTCCTGGCCAACCAATTAATGGGACGACTATCTTACTTTTGAGAGAAATCCCTTACTGCGTGCATATCCTTGGGATATTCACTCTTCCTTCACAATTTCTGTATCCTCGGTAGCTATCCTGCAGGGAACTAGAAAAATGTAAGGAGGAAAAGCTTCTAATCAACAGACAAACTAACTTACAAGCAATAACTTCCACAGGGAGTGTCCTGCCAGCTCTCTATGGCTTCCTGCCTTCCACCTCAAGATGGCCACCTGTCAATATGCTCATTAGTTTTGTATCTCACTCATACTGTGGTTCTCACTTTCAGAAGACAAAGGACTCTGATTTTATTTTTTTAAACAATGAATGTCACAGATTCTCCAAGAAATTCCTTAATCTTTCAAAAAGCATACAGGTTGTGCTTTGTGCTTTTTTAAGTTTCACTTTTAATTCTCTTCTAAAGAGAGGTATTTGTTTTATTTCCTCAAAACTGATGACTTTGTGGACATATTATTTCTTGCTATTTTAATTCTGCATTTTGCACTTTCTGATTAAGTGCAGGAAACCCTCAGAAATCCTTGGGCACAGGCTACACTCAAACTTAGATATGTTGTATTCAGAGCACAGAAATGATGCTTATCTGCAGACTGTCCCATCGACATTTTAGGACGTTTGGCATTCGCTAAAGAAGGCTGCAGTCAGCAGGGGTGGGAAGTCAACATTACAGAAAGCCCTACATGAAGCAGTGGTTGTGGTAGAGAAAAGGAGAGAGATGAAGAGACACTAAGTGAGGGGGCTGGGAATGACAGCAGCCTCTCCATCCACGCAGGGAGAGGCGAGACTCCAAGGGCTGTCAAAGACAGATAAGCACGCATGCATGGAATTCAATTTGTGCTGGTCTAGAAGTCAGCGATGCAGTGAATGACACCCCCACCCCAAGAGTTTTCTTGAATAGTTTGGAAATTAAACCTCCTTTCCAGACCTTCTGATAAGTAACAGGCAGGGCAGCCCTGGTGTGGGAAAGAGGGGAGAGACCAGCAAGTACAGGATCTCAAGGGAAACTTCTATTTTGGGGTGAAAAAGTGCGTTTGTTACATAAAGTCACTGAATTCAAAGTACTAGAAAACCTGTCCAAGCAAAGGCAATGCCATCGATGTTCTAGTTACTGTTGTTTGGGAAGCCAGGAGGCAATGTGCTCGGAGGGAGCAGCCAAGTGCTTATTCATATAAAAGAAGTCTACAGCATTAGAAACGCACAAATGCTGTGAGTACTCTAATTTCTTGCCAGTAAATATTCCTGAGGGTCCCTCCTAACCTCCCTGCCAAGAGCAGGAACTGCTCGCCAAAAACAGTAACATTTTGGCCACTGAGAATACCTCGGCTGCACTCCCTAACTGGTGCATACATTGAATATTAAAGAGTATAGGAAAAGCCAAATTATAACAATTACATGGCCTCTACCCTGCTCTTCTTGGAATAAAAATAAACACACAGGCCGGGCGCGGTGGCTCAAGCCTGTAATCCCAGCACTTTGGGAGGCCGAGACGGGCGGATCACGAGGTCAGGAGAT
>NW_012118487.1:19817924-19859027 GCF_000951035.1 Colobus angolensis palliatus | reverse complement strand
AAAAAAAAAAAAAAAACCACAGAGTACAATGAGTCTCATCTCTGGATCCTCCCTACTGAACCACTCCCTGGCCCTGCCAGGCTGGACTAATGTCAGGCTCCTGGCTAAGCTTTCGGTACCTACTCTTTCCTCTGCCTGAACTTTTCTTCTCCCATCCACGGTCCCTACATCCTCCTTCGTTTCAGATCTTCTTCCAGAATCTTTTCCTGATTCTTTAAATTGAATAAGATGTGCACACCCCTCCCCCACATACATATATGATCACGTGAACTGTATTTGTATGCTGCCCCTACACAATGGCCACTGCATCATATTCTACTTCCATCAGTGTTTCTCTATACACCATCCTTTAGATTATACATCTGACAGGTACAGGGATCATATTAATCTTGCTCTCTCCTATATTCTTTTTTTTTTTTTTTTTAGACGGAGTCTCTCTCTGTCGCCCAGACTGGAGTGCAGTGGCACGATCTCGGCTCACTACAACCTCCATCTCTCGGGTTCAAGCCATTTTCCTGCATCAGCCTCCCGAGTAGTCGGGATTACAGGCGCCCGCCACCTAATTTTTTGTATTTTTAGTAGAGACGGGGTTTCACTGTGTTAGCCAGGATGGTCTTGATCTGACCTTGTGATCCACCCACCAAGTGCTGGGATTACAGGCATGAGCCGCTGCACTGGGCTGCTCTCTCCTCTATTCTTAGGACACAGATTTGTACCTGGACATAGTAGGAATTCAGTAGACAATCTCTGCCTAAGTGAAGTAAAGCTGCACTAATGAGTTTTAAAGAGCTTAAAATTGTTTCACTAAGGTTATTTTTTTCAAATTTGAATAATATCAGCATTGATCTGTTTTCAAAAATCTAGGGAACTCCTGAGAGGTCACTCCACTTGTCACAGGAGCTGAAGGAAGGATTTTTATACCAATAAACTGAAACAGGATAGTGTGTCCAGTTTGACAGTGTCTCTTTCCAGGATTCTTGGACTAACCACCTAATAGTTACCTTTCTTCTGCTCTGACTCCCTACCTCACGTGCCCATGGAACTCATCTTTTATTCTGTAGACAGAGTGCTCTTCTTAAAACAGAAACTCTGGCTGGACGCAAGGGGCTCACGACTATAATCCCAGCACTTTGGGAGGCCAAGGCAGGCAGATCACTTGAGCTCAGGGGTTTGAGAACAGCCTGGCCAACACACCAAAACCCCATCTCTACTAAAAACACAAAAATTAGACGGGCATGATGGTGGGCACCTGTAATCCCAGCTACTCGGGAGGGTGAGGCGTGAGAATTGCTCGAACCCAGGAGGCAGAGGTGGCAGTGAGCCAAGATGGTGCCACTGCACTCCAGCAAGACTCTGTCTCAAAAATAAGTAAATAAACAAACAAACAAATAAAATGAAACAGAAACCTGAACATATTATTCTCTAATACCCTTTACTGGCCATCCAACCCATATCTATATTCCATATGTATAGAGTAACTTTCAAGCTACTAAATACAGAACATAAAGCCTTCTGTTGTTTGACCCGTGCCCACCTCCTCAGCTTCAAATCTCATCAATTTATGCTTCAAAATATACACGCCAACAAGATGAAGCCATTTGTTTCCATTGCTATGTCACCTATTTGTGAATAATAAAATTACACAGATAATATGAAATCACTTACATATTTACCTAAACCATAAACTCTACCTCCAAAGCAAAAGTATGGGAAATTATACCTCTTCCTTTCATACCCTTCCCAATTTACAGGCAATCTTAAGGTTTACCTCCTTCTCTTCTTTAAGGCTATATATTGTCCATTTTTAAACTTAACTCTGCAGAATCTTTTAAATGTATCTCATCTGTATAGAATTATTGCAAAAGGAAGGAGTTCAGTGTTTTAAGTATCTCTTCTACAACACCCTACAGTGTAGATGGAATTTAAGGGACAATGAATCCACAGCATAGTCCTTGCATACAATGAGCTGAGTTACCGTGCATGGCCAGAACATCGTAACACTTCATGGCCAGGAGTTTGTCCTCCTACCTGCACCGGACTGACGTCCTGTATCTCCCAGAGTTTATTGCTGTACCGATCCCTTTTACACTTTGATATCAAATCTGCACTTGAGGACATAGTAAAGAGCATTATTTTAGAGCAACTGCTAAATATTTTGATCAAAATTACATTCAAATAAAAAGCTACTTAGAATTGCCACCTCCCAATGCATTCTTAGAGAATTGCATACATTTTGTGGAATGAGGCGCCATGGAAACAGGCTAGCCATTGGTAATATAGATGTGAATCAAAGGCATGCATTATGTATAAATATATAACTTTTAACTACTGAGTATTGCTGGAATAATGCAGATGTGCCCCAGCTGTACTGCTAGAGGCTTTCATCACCTTCCACATAAAAGCTATTTATTTCTAAGATTAGTTTACTTGACTTAGGTTTCAGTTATCATGACAATAGCAAATATATCTTGTTAACCAAGATTTTTATTTTAGTTTGAATTTGGCTCTCACATTTTAAAAACATACTAAATTATTAACAGTTCTAAGACATGAATACTCTTTTCCCCTTGATAGTCTCTCCTCTAACATATTCAAATGTTTTAAGATTATATTCAAATTTTTAAAAATTATGCATATGAGAATATATTTCAGACCCCTTTTTCAGCTAATTTATATGAAATTGATATCCCTATGCAAGAAGTCACAAAAGGGGAAGAAATATTTCCATGGTTCAAATTTAAGGCCTATTTTTTTCTCCTTTCTATAAGACCAGCTCAAATGTCAGCACATCAGCATATCATTTCATTTTCATTGAGCTGTTTGCCCAGTATTCACAAATCCAATTACTTTTCTGTAGCATCAAACAAGATTCGTACATGATTTTCTTCAGCAACTCTGAATTTCCTTCCTGCTGTTTTCTGCTTTGCTTGCTTAAAAAAAAATCTTCCATTTTTTTGGTGATGTATCAGCAGGTTTCACCCTCATCATGAGTGAAACAAACATTCATCCAAGAATTGAAGAGCAGCCTTGCTTCACACGTTGAATCTAGTTAGAATGAGGTATCACTGTATAGGTATTTTCCTGCCAACGATAAGCGTTAGTTTATGAAATATAAAACACAAGTCCTCACTTTACAGTTTACTTTTACTAAGGACCTGATTCTGGATTTTCTTATAAATTAAGCCTCCTTGACCTTCAAATCACCCCTCTTTACAGCAATATTTTTGTGTTTATTATCCTACAGAATGTTTACATGTAAAAATCACCCTTTCTCTCACTCTTAAAGCAGATATAGATCATTCCTTCAATAGGAAAGTGAAATTTGCATTTGTTACTTACCATTGGTCACAAAGAAAGCATGATGGGAACAGAGAATAGAGACAGACTAACTCAAGAGTTGGAATAGCAACTCATCAGTGTTTGAGTGACCTCACTGTGAGACACATTGTCTCACTTGTCAACCTCTGCAAGCCTTTCCTACAGTTCAGACCATTATTATTTCAGAAATTGCAAAAATTGAAAACCTTCAAACAAAGGAATGTCAATGGGAGATGTTGAGAATTGAGCAACATGAATTTCACACTATGTCTCTTAGAGTTCCTGAAACTTGAGCCATTTAAATTATGTTACTATTTGGCATTAGTAATGCACTCTGTGGACAAGGAATAAGTAAGTAGCAGGAACCTGAAGTTCGTAAATGAAGCTGAAAATTCCTTAAGGCATGTTGCAATGAGGTGCATCATATGTTACTTAATTCTGTGTCACTCATTCTATAAAGCAAATTGACAGAATTTAGAAACTGCATCTGTCTTTCAAGTTGAAATAACAACAAATAACATGGTGAACAGGTTACATTGAGTAAAATTCTTTCACTAACATATCAAGTGATTTCTTAACAACTTTGTAAATTGTAACTATACCTCTTTTACAGTTGCGAAAATGGGATCAGCAAAGACAAAAACAAAACTTTATGACAGTCACAAGATTAACTGTTACAGCTATGACAAGAACTTAGGCCATCCGATTCTGCTACCAGTGTCCCCACCACAAACAAAGTGATGACGGGAGTTCACAGCCCCTTTCTTTGAGAAAATGGTCCTGCCCTTTATCTAATTTTTCTAAGTGTAATTTGCTCTTACAGTAGTGTGCATTTGGACACTGTAGCTGATATTGATCTATACATGCTGACTTAGATGTAATCACATTTCTGTATGCTTTCTGGCCTCAGTGATTAATTATTTCTATGCCTGGCATCACCATAACAGGCCACCCAGAAATTCTGAATACAGAAAGATGCAGCCTATTTAATACTTGTAGTGAGCTTTAGGTGGTATATTGAAAGGGATTTTAGAACCTTTTCATTTCTTGCTAACTTTAAAATGATAGCAGTTGAAAAAGTGTTATATAACTAGACTTCTTTCTGCCTCGGGAACAAGTTTTATTGAGATGTCTGAGATAACAGACTGATCATTTGCCTATGGTTCCTAGAGTTACAGAGGCCGAAGAAGCCCACAATGCTCTCTCCACAATCACCCACTGACCCATGTGTCTTGCACCAAATTTCAACCGATAATTTCTTTTTCTGTCATGTGTCTGTATTATGGAAATGTTTGTCCTTCGTTTAGATAATAAGCAGAAGTCAGGGATTCTGGTAGATTGCATTGATGATTCTAATTCTCTACTGCAATTTGAAATCCTTTTACTGCCCACTCTTACCCTTTCCCCACACTTGTCCAAGAACAGAAGAAGATGGGTGTCCCAGCTCAAGGAAGGTGGTAATTTGCTTCCCCTTTATGTTTTCATTCTATTTGGCCCTCAGTGGGTTGGATGATTCCCACCCACATTGGTCCATTTTCGCATTGCTGTAAAAAAATACCTGTAAGTGTGTAATTTATGAAGAAAAGAGAATTAAGTGGTTCATGGTTCTGCAGGCTGTATAGGAAGCATAGTGGCTTCTACTTCTTGGGAGGTATCAGGAAACTTACAATCATGGGAGAAGGTGAAGGAGAAGCAGGCATGTCTTACAGGGCCAGAGCAGGAGGAAGAGAGAGGGGGAAGGTGCTGCATACTTTAAGAAAACCAGACCTCACGAGAACTCATTCACTATCATGATGACAGCACCAAGGGGGATGGTGTTAAACCATGAGAAACCAACACCATGATCTAATCACCTCCCATCAGACCCTACCTCCAACCCTGAGGATTACAATTAAACATGAAATCTGGGCAGGGACACAGATCCAAACTATATCACTCAGTCTACTGATTCAAATGCTAATCACTTCCAGACAGACCTCCACAGACATACTCAGGCATGTTTTGCCAGCTATCTGGTTATCTCTTGACTCACTTGACATATAACATTAACCATCACAATGAACTTTTACAGATGAGTGTATTACTATTACATTTTCCATTTCTACTGCCCCAGATCATTACAAACTTAAACATGGCTCAGCAATGATGTAGCTATGGCTTTCAGTAAGTCATTGCTATTGATATTATACCTTAAGACTCCAACTGTGAAAACAGGTCTATACTAGCCATGTTTGAACCATAGGGATTTGGCAGTATTTTCTTGGTGAATGGTTTTTAACTTCAAAATAGAAATGTGTGTATAAATTAGAACATACACAATTTTATTTTATAACAAAATTGGTAATATAATATTGTTCAATTAATTTTGAAGAAAGAATAAGACAAGAAGACAAAATAGGCTGAAGACCAAAGTAGTGTGTGAACAGAAAATATATTACAGGCCATAAAAAGAAGCTTGGACTTTATCTAGGATCAATGAGAATCTGAATTCATTCCCTAAGGCTGCCATAACAGTCTCACAAAATGGGTGGCATAAGACAACAGGAATGTATTATCTCATAGTTCTGGATGCTAGAGGTCCACAATCAAAGTGTCAACAGGATCATATTTCTTCCAAAGTCCCCAGAGAAAAATTCTCCCTTGTCTCTTCTAGCTTCTGGTGGTTGCTGTCAGTCCTTGATATTGTTGGCTTGTGGCGGCATCCCTCCAATCTCTACCTTCATCTTTACATAGCCAACATCCCTCTGTCTGAATTGATGTCCACATTTCTCTTTTCTTTTAAGAACATCAGTCATTGTCCCAGGGCCCACTGTAATTCAGTATGAACTCATCTTAACTTGATAACATCTGCAGAGAAGCTATGTCCAGTTAAGATCACATTTGCAGGTTCTGAGCAAACATGACTTTTGGGGGAACATTATTCTAATTAGGAGCCGTCTTCCATTAAATGTTATATATTAACATAGAATCCTCTTTAAATATGGACGGTATTTATTAAACATCTCAAATATTTGAAAATTTTGATACACAGCACAAAATGAATTTGTCTAAATCATTTTATTTTTAAGATAGTGTACTTGAAATTTAATTTCTATGTTTCTGATTGGTCTATATTTAATCAAAAATATCTGTTTGCCCAGGTTTAATAGTTGATATTTCACATGTACACACATATACATATATAAGACATATATAGGCAGACAGAAAAAAAGAGAATTATAGTACCAAATACATCAATAGCAAATGCAGGTTAAGAAGCTTCAAGGAAAAATATAATCTAATATGATAGTAAGAATAATAATTTGCTTAATTTAAATTTTATTTGATATTTTTCATTGCTAAAAGTCTTGCATAGGCAGAGTAAAAATAAACTTCTATTGTATTTTGCAAAATATCTAGAATGTAGAGTTTATTGTCAAGGGCAGTTTCAAAATCCAAATAAATCCCTAGATTGTATAACAACAAATTTCCAACCAATTCAGCCATGTAACCCACAGGAATACATTTTCTCCAGCAATTGTAATGCTTCTTTATTAATCTCTGGAAGAAAAATTCTCGGAATATATATATTTTTCTCTATTCATCTATGTATTTGGTTCATTGTTTTCTCCTCCAAATGATGAGGAAAAAAGTCTTAATGGTGTATTTCTGAAGCATGTGAAATGCTTGTACTGAATTGAGTTCCTGAAGCTGATAAAACTGTAAACATGTAGAGACTATGACTTTGAAGGGGTTCATCAGGTTTAGATTTCCAGCAATTAAATGTATATGGATTTTACATTGATGATAGAACAAGGCTTTAGAAATGTCATGGTGGTGTCTTGTCAATATTCAATGCACAGTTGCCTCTACCTCCCTTTCCCAGTGCCACAATTCCTCCTTCTCATGTCCCCAGAGCTATGTTCTGGTGAAACATTCAAGTAAATGGATACTCACAATGAAGTCCTTGTGTAAAGCCTAATAATAGGCAGCCTCCTTATATTCTGGACTAGAGTTTCTGAATTCATGATTCCATGGATGAGTAGCTCAAGTATGTGAACATCCTGAAGTTGTATTCAGCATTGTATGGGAATAGATTATTACAGTCACCATTACATATTTGGATGGGAGAACACAGAGGAGGAAGTGTTATGTGGTTTGAAAAATTGCAAAATTTATAAGAAACCCAAAAATAATTTCCCAGGTGATATAAAGATATAAAAATTTCTTATAGTTTCAAGCAGTCTGTACTTGCATATATAGTTTGTTTCTAACTCCTGCGAATTTAAGAAAGTAAAGCATTTCACAAATACCAGGGTGGACTTTTGAACTAAACTTATTCTACTGGCTCTAAGCATTGAACAGAAGTATCTCCAAAGGAGGTCTGCAATGGAATCTACAATTAGCCTACTTAGAAGATCATTAATGTCATGCTACAATGAAATATTTGAACATAAATAGCTATTTTTAAAAAGTCTCTAAAATCATGCTGTTGATGCAGAAAGAGAAGTAAATTGAAATTCAATTAGTTCCTACTTTTAGAACTCTTTTAATTATCAGGTTGGGAAACCATACCAATTGAATTCCCATTAAGTAAGGGCATAAATTTTTAGGACTCTCCTAAATTTCACATACATATATAACCTTTTGTGATGTGAAGCATTTGGAAGTATTGTTCACAAATGGAAAATAATTAGAGCAATGTAAGCAGCACTTTAACACAGATTCTGTGCTAACTTACCTTCAGAATCTGCGGTTCTGCTTTACTTCATCATGTATACATTGCACATGTTCTGGCTCTCAGAACCTGCTGGAGTTTGGATTAACAGGAAGAAATAGATAAGCAGCAACTATCATAAATATTGCTTATACATTTTGGCCTTGGGTCTACACTGATATAGACCAATAAGTATAAACATTTCTTCATCTTATTCACAGCTTCTTTTCTTCACTGTTTTATTTTTTTCCATTCCAAAAAGAAGCTACAAAGAACTATTTTCAAAATATATAAGGAAACTCTGCACATCAGTTTTAAAATCCCAAGCAACCCAATTTAAGAAAGTGAGCAAAATATTTGAACAGTTACTGCAAAGAAGATGTATCTAGATGCATAATATCTAGAGTATCTAGATGTATAATAAGACAATGAAATCATCTCTAGTCAATGAAAAATGCTCACTAAAACCACAAGTAGATTCTATTGCATTCTCACACAAATGGCAAAAAAAAGCCATACACAAAAAAACCCTCAAGATTTATGAAAGACATGGAGCATCTACATTTTCTCATGTAATCCAGGTTAATAAAACCATTTCAATAATTTTAGCAGCTGCTAATACATTTGAACATAAAGCACATGCATCACCCAGTGACTCTACTTGTAAATATATACCCAACATTAATGTATATTAGAGACAAAAGACATGCATAGGACTGTTTTTAGCAGTATCATTCACAACAACTAGAAACAGAAAACAACCCACACATCCATACATAAATACAATATCATACAGTGATGAAGAAGAACAAATCATTTAAGTACATCACCACAGCAATTAATTTCACAAACGTGATATGAAGCAGTTAAAAGACAGGCAAAAGTAACCTTTGGTGAGAACGCAAAATAGTGGTTACCATTGGAGTTATTGACTGAAAGAGGACCCAGGAAAGTCTTCCAGGATCCTGAAGATGTTGCATATTCTTAACAGTTATAAGGGCATATAAATAGGTAAAATTTATCAGGTTGAACTTTCTTTTTTTTTTTTTATTATACTTTAAGTTCTAGGGTACATGTGCATAACGTGCAGGTTTGTTACATATGTATACTTGTGCCATGTTGGTGTGCTGCACCCATCAACTCATTAGCACCCATCAATTCATCATTTATATCAGGTATAACTCCCCAATGCAATCCCTCCCTGCTCCCCCCTCCCCATGATAGGCCCCAGTGTGTGATGTTCCCCTTCCCGAGTCCAAGTGATCTCATTGTTCAGTTCCCACCTATGAGTGAGAACATGCGGTGTTTGGTTTTCTCTTCTTGTGATAGTTTGCTAAGATTGCATACATACATACATTTAAAACAAATCTTGAAAGTTCAACCTGATGGATGCAGCTGGAAACTATCAGGTTGAACTTTCAAGATTTGTTTTAAATGTATGTATGTATGCAATTTTGCATAAGCACATACACATGCATATTTTACTTCAATAAAAATACTGTGTCCATATATTTCAAGCAAATTTTTGTATACGTTATATGGTTCTTAGTAATGTGTCAAGGAATTTTAGGTGACCAGTAGTTGTTACTTTCTTCTCAAACTGTAGTCTGACACAATTAATGTTCTGAAATAACTACTAATCACAATAATAAGATATGGAAGAAATTAAAATGTAAGACAGACATACATTTTAATACTTTGCTATTTCTACATACAGGGATATCATTCTTAAAATTTATTACAGAAAGCAGATAAGGTATTGTCATACATTAGCAAACAACAATCAAGATTTCAATGACACAAATGGCCACATTTCCTTAGAATGAGTGGACAAAGACTTGTGCGTACATTAAAACTTTTTGCATTAAGCCAGGATTATTAAGAAGCCTGAAATATTCCCAGGCAGGTTGGTATCATTTTAACTCACAAGCAGCAATTGCAAATCATCCTTGAAAAAAAAATCCAAATTTAGACCCTCAGATTTGATACAAATTAAATTTACCCAAATGTCAGGTCACAACAAAAACCTATCAAATAAACAGACCAAAAAAGAGGTAGGTTTTCTTCAAAACTTCTGATATCAAGTTTATTATGTGTGGATTTTACATTGTTTAATCTGAAATGTTTAAATAAAAAAAAAAACCATGAAATCAGGAAAATAAGACAGCAAGATATAGATATAAAAATGGCTTGGCATATTTGAAAATGAACCATATTGCATTTACAGAAATAAAATGTATACTAATTGAAATAAAAACTCAACAGATTTGCTAGAAAACAAGTTAAACACCACAAAACAAGAATCAGTACTCAGAGGATGTATATGAAGAAAGTGCTTCGAATGAGTCTCAGAGGCATCAAAAACACCAAAGAGTAGTTAAGAAACATAGAAGAAAATAAAGAGACTAAGAGGAGATACCAGCTGAAAAGGACATGAATCTGCAGACACAAGAAACACAATCCCGAGGGAAATTTCATATCTAAGTCTGTTGTAGAATATCATGACTACAGAATGATTATATCAGAACCACAGGATATAAAAAAAAAAATCTTAAATTCAGTCAGAAAGAAAAGTCAGATTACCTACAATGTACAAAATAAAACCATTAGACTAAGGGTAGAGATTATTTTTTTTTGAAATGGAGTCTGGTTCTCTCACCCAGGCCGTAGTGCAGCCTCCCAAGTAGCTGGGACAACAGGCGCCTGCCACCATGCCTGGCTAATTTATTTTTGTAATTTTAGTAGAGACGGAATTTCACCATGTTAGCCAGGATGGTCTCGATCTGACTAAGGGTAGAGATCTTAACCACAATAACAAAATTTAGAGGAAAATGGAAGAGTATCTTCAAAGTGCTAGAAGAGAATAACTCTCAATGCAGAATTATATACCCCAAAAAATATTTTTTTCTAAATAAACATGATATAAGAACTTTTTTGTAAATGAAAACCAAGAAAATATATCACCACAGAGATTCATGATAATAATTTCTATGTACTTCAATAAGAGAAAACACACATACATACATACTCACATACAGAGTCTGTAATAGAAGAGGGAAAACTGAGCGAATAAATTGGTAAGCCTTGAGGTAAATACAAACAAAAGTTGCATTTATAAAATAATAATAGCAATTATAATAAAATAATAATGCCTTAGATTATTATTATTCTAGGTAGCTATATTCTGTAATGTCACCATGAACTCTAACATACTGGAAACTAAACCATTATTGTAAGGGAAAGTATAGGGTCAGTTTCTTTTTGTATTCCTTCCAAATTTTATTTTAGCTTCAAGGGGTACATGTACAGGTTTGTTATGTGGGTAAACTGTATGTTGCGGGGGTTTGGTGTACAATGTTGTCACTCAAGTAATCAACATAATACTCAATAAGGAGATTTTCAATATTTATGCTCCTCCCATCCTCCACCCTCAAATAGGATGTGGTGCTGTTGTTCCATTCTTTGTGTCCATGTGTACTCAATGTTTAGCTCCCGCTTATAAGTGAGAAGATGCAGTTTTGGTTTTCTGTTTCTGAATTAATTCACTTAGGATAATGGCCTTCAGCTCCATTAATGTTCCTACAAAGGCCATGATCTCATTCTTTTTTATGGCTGGGTAGTATTTCATGGTGTATATGTACCACATTTGCTTTATGCAGCCCAACATTGATGAACATCTAGGTTGATTCTATGTGTTTGCTATTGTGAACAGAGCAGCAATAAACAGAGTCATTCATGTTTCTCTATAGCAGGATTTATATTTCTTTGGGTATATAGCCAGTAATGGGTTTGCTGGGTCAAATGATAGTTCTCTTTTGATATGGATTGGCTGCGTCTCCACTCAAATATCATCTTGAATTGTAGCGCCCATAATCCCCACGTGTTGTGGGAGGGACCTGGTGGGAGGTAACTGAATCATGGAGGCAAGGTTTTCCCATGCTGTTCTCATGATAGTGAATAAGTCTTACGAGAGCCAATGGTTTTATAAAGGGCAGTTCCCCTGCACATGTTCTCTTGCCTGCCACCATGTAAGATGTATCTTTGCTCCTCCACCTTCTGCCATGATTGTGAGGCCTCCCCAGACATGTGGAACTGTGAGTCCATTAAACCACTTTTTCTTTATGAATTACCCACTCTCAGGTATTTCTTCATAGCAGTATGAAAATGGACTAATACAGTAAATTGGTATTGGTAGAGTGCTGCTGCTTCAAGGATACCCAAAAATGTGGAAATGACTTTGGAATTGGGTAACAGGCAGAGGTTCTAACCAACTTAGGAACAGTTTGGAGGGATCAGAAGAAGATAGGAAAATGTGGAAAAGTTTGGAACTTCATAGAGACTTGTTATGGGCTTTGACCAAAATGGTGATAGCGACATGGACAATAAAGGCCAGTCTGAGGTAGTCTCAGATGAAGATGAGGAACTTTTTGGGAACTGATGCAAAGGTGACACTTGTTATGCTTTAGCAAAGAGACTGGCAGCATTTTTCCCCTGCCCTAGAGATCTGTGGCAATTTGAACTTGAGAAAAGTGATTTAGGGTGTCTGATGGAAGAAATTTCTAAGCAGCAAAATGTTCAAGAGGAAACAAAGAATAGAAGTTTGGGAAATGTGCAGTCTAATGATGCAATATAAAATAAAAACCTATTTTCTGGGGAGAAATGCAAGTCTGCTGCATAAATTTGCATAAGTAACAAGAAACTGATTGTTTATCACCAAAACAATGAGAAAAATGTCCCCAGGGCATGTCAGAGACCTTCACAGCAGCCCCTCCCATTACAGGCCTGGAGGCCTAGGAGGAAAAATATGACTTTGTGGGCTGTGTGCAGCCTGGGGACTTGGTGCCCTGTATCCCAGCTGCTCCAGCAATGGCTAAAAGGGGCCAGGGTACAGTTCAGACCTTGGCCCCTTTTAGCCAGTGGCCTCAGAGGGTTCGAGTCCCAAACCTTGCCAGCTTCCACATGGTGTTGAACCTGCAGGTGCACAGAAGTCAAGAATTGAGGTTTGGAAACCTTTGCCTAGATTTCAGAGGTTGCATAAAAACGCCTGAATGTCCAGGCAGAAGTTTGCGTTGGGGTGGAGCCTCATGGAAAACCTCTGCTAAGCAGTGCAGAAGGGAAATATGGGGTCACAGCCCCACACAGAGTCCTTACTGCCTAGTAGAGCATTGCCTAGTGAAGCTTTGAGAAGAGGGCCACCATCCTCCAGAGCTCAGAATGGCAGATCCACCAATAGCTTGCACTGTGCACCTGGAACAGCTGCAGATGCTCAATGCCAGCCCATGAAAGCAGCTGGAAGGGTGCTGTACCCTGCAAAGCAACAGGGGCACAGCTTTCCAAGTCCAAAGGAGCCTACCCCTTGCATCAGTGTGACCTGGATGTGAAACATGGAGTCAAAGGACATCATTTTAGAACTTTAAGGTTTAATGACTACTCTACTGGATTTCAGGAAGCAGACACCTGTGGTGTCTTCGTTTTGTCCAAGTTCTCTCATTTAGAATGGCTGTATTTACCTAATGCCTGTACCCCCATTGTATCTAGGAAGTAACTAACCTGCTTCTGATTTTAGTCTCATAGGTGAGAGGGACTTGCCTTGTCTCAGATGAGACTTTGGACATGGACTTTTGAGTTAATGCTGGAATTAGTTAAGACTGGGGGACTGTTGGAAAGGTATAATTGTGTTTTGAATTGTGATGACATGAGGTTTGGGAGGAGTCAGGGAAAGAATGATATGGTTTGTCTGTGTCCCCACCAAAATCTTATTTTGAATTATAGTTCCCATAATCCCCACATGTCATAGGAGGGATCCTGTGGGAATTAATTGAATCATGGACTCAAGTTTTTCCCATTCTGTTCTCATGATAGTGAGTAAGTATCACTAGAGATGATGGTTTTATAAAGGGCAGTTTCCCTGCACAAGCGGTCTTGTTTGCTGTCATATAAGATGTCCCTTTTTTCCTCCTTCACGTTCTGCTATGAATGTGAGGTCTCCCCAGCCATGTGGAACTGTGAGTCTATTAAACCTCTTTTTCTTCATAAATTACCCAGTCTCAAGCATTTCTTCACAGCAGTATGAAAATGGACTACATCTACAGTATGAAAATGGAAATACATCTTTTAAGTTTTTTGAGATTTCTCAAATCTTAAAAACCCCAAACTTTCCACAGTGGCTGAATTAATTTACATTCCCACCAGCAGTGTATAAGCATTTAGGGTCAGATTCTTGAAAGCCTCTGGTCACAATATTTTCAGCAACTAATCAATATATAACATTACTTTATACATATTCTTGTTTAAAATGTCTTATTTAATATATTATTTTTACAAATAATTGCATGTAATATGTCTTTATAATAAAATAACATTCCAATTGTAACATTTTTTGTAATGTGTTCCACTGTACTGTGATTGTACTATTTTAACTCTTTTACTTGGTAATACACACACATATACAAACAGTATACATATGCAGTATTCACAATAAATACACACAGTATGCAGGCACTGTATAGTACTCATATGTAGTAAACACACACAGTGCTGTGAACACATATTATAAAAAAGGTATAATACAGTCATGCAAATAAAGTCCTGAAGAAAACCTTAAAATAAAAACTAAGCATTTACATTTTAGAAAAACATTAACTAAAATTTTACTTTGAATGGAGCTACAGTATGGCATGGGGAAGCATGCTGTGTGGTTAAACCTCTTAACAATGGCTTGCCCCAAAACCCAAAGACAGATTGGTGGAACTTACTCTGCAGAAGGAAACATTTGATGAGGATGGTATTTGACATCTTAAATTCCAACCTCTGGAGTTTGTTCCTTTCAACTTTTTGAGATCATAGGCCATTTTCCCCTCCTAAACTGGCTTAAAATTGCATCCATTTTGTTTCTTTGGCTTTTGCCTCAAATCTTTAAGCACTTCAGTATAAGAGGTGAACACAGTGGAGGCTAGTTTAAACTAGAGGTTGTGTTCTAGCATATGGTCACATTCCTCTTTGACATTGGAAAACCTTTTGCCAGGCAAAATTCCATTCTAAAATTTTGACTGCTATAAAAGAAACAATGAGTGGAGCCTTAGGATTACTTTCATTCCATCATTCTCCTTGCTGATTTATGCCTTGATTTTCCATCTTGTTTAAGTGTTTATTGGTGGGTTTTAAGGTTTTGTTTGCCAAAATTTTCTCCATATATTTTTCCTTTACATCATTGATGTCTTCTACATGTATTTGCTGTGAAATATATATTATATTTTTGGCACTATTTTATTTTATATGACACCTCCAAAACCTTCCAAAGTTTTTATCCAGTATGCCTTAAAAGTTTTTATACTGCCCTGAATGAGAGGTGGAATGACAGAGTTAGAGATTTGGAGTATAAAAATAACTTCTATGTTGGAGTAGATTTTTTGACTTCACAGTGATATTCTGGCACATTATCCAATATTAATACAATATTGAAGGCAAGGCTTTTGCTTTGGAGATGGCATTCAGCTTCTCGGATGAAGAAGTTGTAGAATATATACCAGAATATCAGAGTGTCATACACAATTTTATTATTCTGATCACCGAGCTATAATACATATATTTTTTCTTTAAATGCTCATGAATTTGGGGCTTTTAACATCATTGGAGGATTACACTTAAAGTCTCTTTGTGCACAAAGTCACCCTAGTCTTTGAAATACGTAAAACTAGCACTTAAGGGCCATTTGTTTTACATAGGCTTGTTTGTCAACGTCCTTGTAAAACATGTCAGCCTCGTAGATATTGAAAATCTCCTTTGTCACATAACTACTTCTGTATAACATGTAGCAAGTATTTCAGTTTACCTTTGTTTTTTGAGACAGAGTCTCACTCTGTCACCAGGCTGGAGTGCAGGGGCGCAATCTTGGCCCACTGCAACCTCTGCCTCCCAGGTTCAAGCAGTTCTCCTGCCTCAGCCTCCCGAATAGCTGGAATTACAGGCATGCCCACCACACCCAGCTGATTTTTGTATTTTTAGTAGAGATGGGGTTTCACTATGTTGGCCAGGATGGTCTCGATCTCCTGACTTTATGATTCACCTACCTCAGCCTCCCAAAGTGCTGGGATTACAGGCATGAGCCACCGCACCCGGCCAGCAAGTATTTTTATATTTTTAAATATAAAATTCTATTACCTCTAGATTTTCAGAGCCTGCCTCGCCTTCTAGTTTAACATTTTTCCTGTCATATCACCTTTTGAAATGTGTGAGTTAGCCAGCACTAGCCAAGAAATATTTAAAATTATCCTGACACTGGGTAACGTGACTAAATTTCTTTGGATTTCAGCCTCAAAACAGTGATGTCAGCTATAGTTATTTATAGGTAGTGATCTCATGAATCCACAAATATAGCTGTGTTTACACTCTTTTCCAAAGCACCATCACACAGTTTAGATGCTCTTTTATCACTTCCTGGAGGGCCTTATGCACAGATCAGTGAATTTTCCTTTCTATTTTCTGTATGTACTTCACTCTTGCTCCATTAACATTGCACGTACCACCACAGTAACTATAACCTGTGCCTGAATAAAACTTCACTAATTTTTCTCCCTACAACACATCACAGTCTTCTTGCACTTAGAAACGTGAGACAGCACTTCAGCACTATACTTGAGAAACATTCTAAGCTGCAAAAGTGCCAACAAAATGCATCAAAATGCCAAACACATGATAGTAAATAAACCATAAGAAAGATACTTGTTTATAGTGTGACAGTTAAACAAGAAGGCAGAGTGTAGTATTGTTCACTCTTACCTTGGAACGTGCACTTGAGATGACTCAAACTTTTGCCACATTGTGAATGTTATTGAATGACTGCAAAAACATTGCAATATTGATTTGGGGGTTACAAGTAAATTTAGCAAGTGGACATATTTATAAATATATACTCTGAAAATAATGAGGATAGACTGTGCTTCATATAGTTTGTATTTATTTTGTATCATTGCTATAACAAATTACTGTAAGCTTAAAACTTACCACTTTGTTGTCTTACATTTCAATGGATCAGAAACCAATGCACAGAAAGACTCAACCAAGTCCTCTATTCAGAGCCTAATAACAATAAAATCAAGGTGTCACCTGGACAAGGTGTCTTGTGGATCTGAGGATCTGAGGAAAATTCTGCTTTCAATTTCATTCAGGTTATTAGGAGAATGCAGTTCTTTTATGCGCTTTCCAAATGGTCATCTCCATCTTCAAGCTACCTGTGGCAGTCAGTCCTTTCGACACTTTGAATTCCACTGCCTGTTTCCTCTGTCGCTAGCCTGAGAAAAATCTCTGCTTTTATGAGTTCATGTGAGTAGATTAGGTGCACCCGTATAATTCAGCCATATCTCTTTATGTTAAAGTCAGCTGATTTGTAATGTTTGTTAAATCTCCAAAGCCCCCTTTGCCATGTATCATAACATGTTTATGAGGGCAACATGAGGGTCCAAAATTTATGAACATCAAGGTGCTTTTGACCATGCAGTTTTAAAATCACAGAGTTAAGATATCATACAATAGCATGCAGGTTTAAAAGTTTATAAGACTAAAGGCTTTAAGTGTTACAGAGTTGTTAGGGAAACGTTAATAGTTAACTTTAAACTTCATTAAGTTGGTTATACAATTTCAAGGTTAAACACTAAGAGCAGAAAAAAAAAATTAGAAAACCAGAAAAAAACTATCCTGCAATTCAATGAAGTAAAAAGAGATGAAAATATAAGACAGAGGAAAAAGAAAGAAAAAAATAAAGTAGAAAAAACAAAGAGAGAAAAAAATAAAGCACAAAATAAGATTTCAGAGATGAGTCCAACATATTCCAAATCAAAGGCTCACCAATTAAAAGAAACTTTCAAAATAGATACAAAAAACAATGCAACTATGTATTATTTTCAGGAGATGAGTTTAAACCTAGGAATACAGAAAGCTTAAAAGTAAAAGGATAGAAGGAAGAAATTCCAGATAACACTCAAACCATTAGTTTCCAAAGTGGAAGTTTAGAAGCAAGCTGGCTTCATCCATCCTTGCACGCACACACACACACACACACACACACAGAGAGAGAAAGAGAGAGAGAGAGAGAGAGAGGTGAGGGTAGGGGAGAGACAAAAAACAAACAAAAACACACATATACAGCACTGAAATTTTCACCAGCAATATCCTGGGACTCATATATGAGGATGAGCCAATTCCTGAGGCCAAAAAGAAGTGAGAAAACTTCAAGAAGATAATAAGAGAATCAGACTTCTGTAGGTGAGATACCCTTCCCTACAATGTGCCTGACACCAAGCACATGGAAAATTTCCCCCAATTTATGTTTTCTGCACTAGAAAAATGAGGTCAAGGTTGACAGCCAGCTTCTCCATCATTCTGGGTTCCCTGGCAAGAGATCAGTCCCTGCCTCAACCCACAGAAAGCTTCAGTAATACCTACAGGGAAAAATATCACTGTAGACAACAACGATAAAAGGGGGAAGGGAAGACTATGATTCTGAGCCCTGGAAACTCTACAATTTAACACCGCCAAAGGAGACAGCCAATCAGAGTAACTCTTCAGTAGCATCATGATGTAGAAAGTTTGTTCCACAGGTCCTCTGGGCACTAGCCCCTAGCCAACTTTCCTACATTACCAAGATATTCCCTTTAGGACTTCCCTCATTCAAAATAGGCAAACTCTGATGGTTTACTAGACCCAAGGCAAACTTGTGCTTAAGGCACTATATATTAACAAAAAGGAGGCAGCAACATAGCAGAAAAAAATGACAGAAAGAAAATCAACAGGTAAACACAAAGAATTTTTACTAAATTTATTCAATAAAAAAAGAAAACAAGCCAACAAAGAAGGCTTAAACAAATAAAGAATCATTCAATGGAAAGACATAGATATACACTCACAAGAAACAACAGCAAACAGGAAATTATGACCTTCTCAAATGGACAAAGCACGAAACCAATGACCAATCCTAATGAGATGGTATCATGTAAACTCTCTGGCCAAGAATTCAAAATAATGGCTTTAAGTAAACTCTATGATCTCCCAGATAACAAAGAAAAGCAATTCAGAAATGTATTAGAAAATTTAGCAAAGAGATGGAAATGAGTTAAAAAATCAAACAAAAATATTGAAACAGAAATATACATTTGCTGAACTGAAAAATTCAATAGAGGCTCTCAAAAGTAAAATGGATCAAGCAGAGGAAAAAAAAATCAGTGAACTTGAAGACAGGCTGTTCGAAACTACACTGAAGAGAAAAAAATGAAAAGAAACAAAGATCATCTACAAGATATAAAAAAATACTTCATAAGACTAAATCTAAGAAGAACTGGTGTTCAAGAGTTAGTTGAGCAAGAGCAATGGGTAGAAAGCTTATTCAAACAAATTACAGCGGAAAACATTTGAAAACTTGAGAAACAGATAAATATCCAGGTAAAGGAAGGTAAGAGAAAACTCCAACCAGATTAATCCCAAATAAGACTACAACAAATAATTCTCAAGTACTATAATAACTACAAGTACTACAATAATTAATTCTCAAAAGTCAGTAAGAGATTATACTATGAGCAGCAAGAGAAAAGAAGCAAATAACATATGAAGGAGTTCCAATGCATGTAGCAACCGACTTCTCAATCAAAACCATACAGGCCAGGACGTAGTGAAATGACAGTTTTAACATGTTAAAAGAAAACAAAAAGCCCAGTCATTCAAGAGTAGCATATCCAGCAAAGCTATCTTTCAAATATGAAGAAGAGATAGTGTTTCCCTGATAAACAAAAGTTGAGAAAATTCACCACCATAAGACAAGTCTTATAAAAAATGTTAAAGAAAGTTCTTCAGTCTGAAGGGAAAAAACACTGATGTGCAAAAGGAAAACATTTAAAGATATAGAACCCACTGGTAAAATTAAATACACAAGCAAAACTCAAATACTATAGTACTGTAAGTGTGGTGTGCAGTCTCCACATAACTCTGCTATGAAGTCCAAGAGACAAATTTATCAAAATAAGTAATAGCCACAGCAACCTGTAAGAGTTAGGCAATATAAAAATATGTAAGTTGAAACAACATAAAGTCAACATGCTGGATAAATGGAGTTAAAGTATAGAATTTTATTTTTGTTTTTGTTTCTATTCTTTGTGATCTAAGATAAGTTAGCATCTCTTTAAAATAACTTGATATATTGATAAGATGTTTTTATAAGGCTCATGGTAACCACAATGTGAAAATCTATAATATGCTTGCTAAAAATAAAAAGCAACACATTAAAACATACTACCAGAGAAAATCACTTAAACACAAAGGAAAACAGAAAGACAGAAGTTAATAAACATCTAGAAAACAAGCAACAAAATGGCAGTGGTAAGTCATTACTTATTGATAATAATATTGAATTTAAATAGTCAGTTCTCCAATCAAAAGGCATAGAGTAGCTGAATGGATAAGGAAACAAGAATCCACAACATACTGCCTACCAGAAACCCACTTTACCTATGAAGACACACAAAAATTAAAAGAGATGGGGTGGAAAATGTATTCTATGTAGAGATATTTGAGATAACTGAAAAAAATAAAAAAGCAGAAACAGCTCTACTTATATTATGTAAAATAGACAGCAAATTAAAGACTATTAAAAGAGACAAAGAAAGTCATCATATAATGATAAAGGGGTCAAGCCAGCAAGAGAATATAATAATTATAAATGTCTGTGCATCTAACACCAGAGCTTCCAAGTATATAAAGCAAGCATTAATGTATACAAAAGAGAGATATTCTGTAATACAAAATACAATAATAGTAATGGATTTAAACATCTCACTCTCAATAATGTACCAGCTGACAGAAAATCAGCAAAACACATTGGAGTTAAACTATGCACTAGACCAAATAGGCCAAAATAGCATTTACAGATAATTTCACATAACTCTCACAGACTACATATTATTTTAATCTGCACATGGAACTTTCTCCAGAAGAGATAATCTCTTAGGCCACAAAATAGTCTCAGCAAATTCAAAAAAGTAGGAATTATGTCAAGTATCTCCTAGGACCACAACTGAATAACATTAGAAAGTAACAACAAGAAGAACCTCAGAAAATACACAAAAATATAGAAATTAAACAATGTTCTCCTGAACAACCATTGGGTCAATAAGCAAATGAAGAATGTTTTAAACATTTCTTGAAATAAATAAAATACAACATACCAAAATCTGTAGGATATAGCAAAAGTAGTACTAAGAGGGAATTTTATAGGAAAAATATGCCTACATCAAAAAACTGAAAAGATTTAAAATAAAGAATTCAAGGAAGCACCTAAAGGAACTAAAAAAGCCAAAGCAAACCAAACCTAAAATTAGCAGAAAGCAACAAATAATAAAGATCAGAGTAGAAATAAGTGAAATTTAGACTAAAAAATACAGAAGATTGATTTAAAAAGTTGCTTTTTTGAAAAGATAAAGTTGATAAACCTTTAGCTAGACTAAGAAAAAAAAGAAAACCTAAATAGATAAAATCAAAAATGAAAAAGGATACCTTTTCATTAACAACAGAGACCAGAACTATACAAACACTCATTAGAGACTATTGTGAATACATACAAGCCAACAAATGAGAAAATCTAGAGGAAATGGATCAATTCCTAGAAATATACAGCCTATCAAGATTAAACTATAAGGAAATAGAAAACTTCAACAAATGAATACTGAGCAGCATGATCAAAGCCATAATAAAATGGCCCCCTTCTAATGGTTTCACTGCTCAATTCTACCAAATGCATAAAGAACTAATAACAATTCTACTTATACTCTTCAAAAAATTGAAGAGGGAATACTTCCAAATTCATTCTATGAGGTCACCATTACCAGATACCAAAACACAGCAAAGAAAGAAAACTGCAAGCTAATAGCACCAGTAAATATAGATGCAAAAAATCCTCAACAAAACACTAGCAAACAAAATTCAACAACACATTAAAAAAGTCCTTTATGACGATTAAATGTGATTCATCCCAGGGATGCAGGGATGGTTCAACATACACAAAATACACAAAAAATATGCAAATCATATACCTGATTTCCCCAGAATCATGTCCTGGAGTATTTCCCAAGATTTTTTTGTATGTAAGACCGCAAAAGCACAGGCAACTGAAACAAAAATAGACACATTAAGCTAAAAAGATTCTGCATAGCAAAGGAGAAAACAAAGGGAGGAGACAATTTTCAGAATGGGAGAAAATAGTTGCTTAAATAATCCTAACAAATATTTACATGGATTTACTAATAGATACATACATAATCGGTAAAATGCAATTACTTTAAGTGTTAGATTATTATTTTCCAACAGTAATAGTGAGGTTGAACAGAAATTTGTGCTCTTCCTGTGCTCTCTCTGCCTCTAAACTTTTAAAAGGAAAACATAAGCCACAAAAACAAATGATGATGTAAAATGTTCCAGAATGTTGTGTTCTGAAGGTTCTAGAGGACAGCCTTTCCTCCTCCACCTTTTTCCTAAAACAAACTCATCTTATTTCATGACCTGTATAAACCACTTCTGGAAATTTTTCCTTCCACAAATGTGCTACTCAAAAGAAACATGAACAGGATTGTAGGTCACATTTTTCTTGCTACTGGAGCTCTTAATATATTCCCGGTTGTACAGAGGGCTTTATCAGGTATTCCAATGCATTTCTTTTGGGGATTCCTGATTATTTTTTTTTCTGTACCTTAAAAGCTTCATGCATGCACTGAGCCTCATAGAAATTGGTCCTAACTTAGGATCTCTCTTTCATCCTCACAATATTAAGCTCTCCATTTGTTTGTCCCTTTGTTGTTGTTGTTGTTGCTCCTATATACTTTCTGGAATTATACAGAAGTATTATTTTCTTTACATTTTTGACTTTAACAAAGTGTTTTGTGGCTTTCTTTCCAACTGGCTGAACCATTGTGTTTACTTGTCTTCATTGCATATCTTTCACCTTGTTAAGTCATCAGTGGGTATACTCATGGAGACCGTATTATAACAGATCAGAAGATTCATGAGTGGAAAACACTAAGACAGTTGTCAACAGAATTCAGGGTTATTTCAAATGCTAACTAGTGTTCCCTTGCCTACCACTCTGGCTTTGTTTGATCAGTGCATTTGATTAAAATGATTTCTTTATTTCCTTATTCTCTTAACATGAAAAGAAAGGAAAACTAATCCGAGTGAAGAACAGGCATATACACATACACATAAATTCAATGCCAAATACAATTTCACACTAGATATTCACACATAAAGTATTTTCTAAAATCTACCTTGCATTAATTTTCTATTTCTGTGTAACAAATCTAGCAAGTTAAAACAACACACATTTATTATTTCACAGTTTCTCAGCTTAACTGGGTCCTCTGTTTTGTGTCTCACAAGGCTGCAAACTGTTGGCCATGATCTGCATTTTCATCTGGATGCTCAGCTAGGAAGATATCCACCTCCAGGCATGTGTATGTTGTTGGCAACTGCAGGAGTGAGGACCTCAGATTATGACTGGCTTTTAGCTGGAGGCTGTCTTCAGGTTCTAGAGGCCAACCTCTAGAACCATGTGGCTCTCTCTGGAGGCCAACCTCTAGAACCATGTTGCCATGTGGCTCTCTCCATAGGCAGTTCACAACGTGACAATTTGCTTCTTCAAGCCCAGAAGGAGAGTCTCTCACAGACAGTTAAGTTAGAAATTTATAGAATTCAAGGTCATCACAGGAGTGATACCCCATTATCTTTACCACAATCTAATCAGACTGACATCCATCACCTTTGCCATATTCTATTCACAAGTGCACTAAAGGAATGGAGTTATGCAAGGCTTGAATCCCCAGGAGGCAGGTATTAGCAGGTTATATGTTAGTAGTCACTCTTGGGTCTATTGGCTGCATCAAAAATATTTAATAAAATACTGCCTTTTACCTAGAAGTTATAGTGTGTGTTTTAAAACATTTTGAAGAAAAAAAAGATGACATATTCTAAACCATCTAGGTACAAGACAAAAAGGTAGTATTTTATCAAAAATACAATATGTGGAATTGTTTTTATGCTTCCTTAAATCACTTATTTCTCCTTTTATTATCTGAAAAAAATATGACTATGATTTTATGTTATTTTCTTTGCCTTCCCATAAGATTAATTACAGCAAATGTATTTCTATGTGTCTTGTTAAGAATATAATTTTGAAAACATATAATTGAAGGCCTAAATCAAATTTTAATTATCTCATTTTAACAAAATATAGAAATAGCATTTTCAGTAAGTAAAATCTAATAAACACAGAGCACTACTCCAGGTGCACTGGCCTTCTATTTCTTTTAACACCCCTATGATATTTCATTATACGTCTGATAATATCTCATTTCCAAAAGGCAATCTCAAGGACTCAACCAAAGGTGGATCTACCACATGTATGAAGAATCGAGGATACTTTTAAATTTCCCTGATTCATCTTACAAACTCCAGATATCCATAATGATTCTGTGTTGGATGTGATTCTATTGCAGAAACAAAGACCATCAGATACCCCATTGGAATATGCCAACCTTAACATACAGAATCTCCAGGGAAGTGCTTTTGCCTCACACAGAGAAACAGAAGAAATGACATATTTCTGTTCTCTGTGTCAATTTCACTGTTATAAGTTACTCCCTACTGGCAGATCAGTTAATTTGGAAATGAGATAAAAGTGAGACAGTCACATGAATATGGCCTTCCCGTATAAACATATTCAATACAATACCAGTCATGGCTTAGATATTTATGCCAGTGGTTTTACACATTAAAGAACTTGCTAAACTATCCTTTCCAAGGAGTAGAGCTGCTCTATTTCAGCAAGTGAACCTGTGCCATCACTGTGAGATCACTTTCCTTTCTTGTTTGCTCAGTTTAAGCACATTCTTTACACCGCTTAAATTCTGGAAAAGAGAGCTGAGAACAGATAGGATTTCAATATAGGCAGAATAATATTTTTCCTCTGCTTGTTACTGTTTTTGAGTATGTAAAATGGAATAATAATAATAATGTTTCCTTGTGGGGGTAATTGTAAGAATGAAATAAAATTTTGCATACATAGCAATAAGAATAGTGCCTGTTGAATAATAAGCCCTTAACATTAATGGCTAATGTTATTGTAAATTATGAATTTGGAGATCAATTATTTCATTTTTATCTTTAAATTTATTATTTCTTTAAATATTTTACTGATACATAATAATTGCACATACTTATAGAGTAAAATGTGATATTTTAATACATGCATACATTGTAAAATGATCAATTCAGAGTATCCATCACTTGAACATTTATTGTTTCTTTGTACTGGGAACATTTTACATCATCTATTCTAGTCACCTTGAAAAATACATTGCATTATTGTTAACTATGGTAGTCCAATTGTGCTATAGAACACTACAGATTATTCCTTCTATCTAACTGTATGTTTGTACTCATTAACCAACCTCCTTTCCTGGGCCCCACACACCCTTCTCAGTCTCTAATTACTATCTTTTTACTCTCTAACTCTATGAAATAAATTTTTTAGCTCCCACATATGAGTGAGAACATGCAATATTTGTCTATTTCTGGCTTATTTAACTTATCATAATAACCTTCAGTTCCATTCATGTTGCAGCAAAAACAGAGTTTTATTCTTTTATGTGGCTGAATAGTATTCCATTGTGTAATATGCCACATTTTCTTTATCCTAAGTTGATGGAAATTTAAATTGACTCCATATCTCAGCTATAAGATATGGGAGTAAAGCTATCCTTTTGATATGCTGATTTCCCTTCCTCGGGATAAATACCTAGTGGAGGGATTGCTGAATGAAATGTAGTTCTATTTTTAGTCTTTTGAGGAAATTCCATACAGTTTTCTGTAGTGGTGGTATTAATTTGCATTCCCACCAATGGCATACAAGGGTTCCCCTTCTTTACATCCTTGCCAGCATTTGTTATTCCCTGTCTTTGATAAGAGTCATTTTAACTTGGGTGAGATGATATGACATTGTGGTTTTGATTTGCATTTCCCTGATGACTATGTTAAGCATTTTTTCGTGAACCTGTTGGCCATTTGTATATCTTCTGAGAAGTAACCACTCAGAATCTTTGCCCACTTTTTAATAAGATTTTTTTTTTTTGCTGTAGAGTTGTTTGAGTCTCTTATATCTTCAGGATATTAGTCCCCTATGAGATGAATACTTTCTCCCATTCAAGAAGTTGTATCCCCATTGGTTGACTGTTTTGTTTGCTATGAAGAAACTGTTTAGTTTAATATAGTCCCTTTTTCCTATTTTTGTTTTTGTTGCCTGTGCTTTTGAGGTCTTAGTCATAAAATTATTCCCTAGACTAATGTCTTGAAGAATTTCTCTTATGTGTTCTTCTATAAGTTTTACCATTTTAAATATTATGCTCAAGTCTTCAATCAATTTTTAGTTGATTTTTGTATATATGGCAAGAGATATGGGTCTATTTCATTCTTGTGAATATGCATGCCCACTTTCCCAGCACCATTTATTGAACAGAATGTCCTTTCCCCAATGAATATACCAAGTGCTCTTGTCAAAACGCAGTTAGCTGTAAATGGGTAGATTTATTTCTATGTTTCCTATTATGTTCCAATGGTTTATGTGTCTGTTTTTCATATAAATACCATGTTGTTTTCATTTCTACAGCTATGTAGTATAATTTGAGGTCAGGTAGTGTGATGCGCCCTGCTTTGTTCTTTTCTCTCAGTATTAAATTGGAATCTTTAGTGGTTCCATACACGTTTTAGAAGTATTTCTTATATTTCTCTGAAGAATGTCACTGACATCTGATAAGGATTGCACTGAATTGTCGACAGCTTTGAGTAGTACGATCATATTAATTATTCCTATCCATGAGCATGGAATGCCTTTCAATTTTGTGTGTGTGTTTTCTTTAATTTCTTTCATTAGTGTTCTGTACTTTTACTTGTAAAGATTTTTCATATCTTTAGTTAAATTTATACCTGTGTATTTTATTAATTTTTGTGGCTATTATAAGTGAGATCGCTTTCTTGATTTCTTTTCCAACTATTTCATTGTTGCTGTATAGAAATGCTAGTGAGTTTTGTATGTGGATTTGTATCCTGCAATTTACTGAATTAGTTTATCCACTCCAATAGTTTTCTCTGGTGCAGTCTGTACATTTATCTACATTTAATGTTACGTCATCTTCAAAAAGGGACAACTTGACTTGCTCTTTTCCAGTTTGGATGCCTTTTGTTTCTTTGTCATCCCTGATGTCTCTGGCTAGGACTTTCAGCACTATGTTGAATAGGAGTGATAAGAGTGAGTATCTTTGTCTTGCTCCATGTCTTAAAGGAAAGGCTTATCATTTTATTCGTTAAGTATAATGTTAGCTGTGGGTTTGTCTTATAAGGCCTCTATTATTTTGAGGTATATTCTTCGATAACTATGTTGGTGAGAGTTTTTATTATAAAAGGATATTGAATTTTATCAAATGTTCTAGGAGAAAATAGAAGGATCCGCCAATCATCGCCCCCTGCAAGGACACCTATTTAACAACCATCTGCGAAGAAAAAACACCTTTGTAAGAACCAGAAACAAGGTGAGCCTTCACAATCCCTTGTTTTATCATCATATCACTGAAAGAGACACTGAAACTAAAAAAAAAAAAAAAAAAATAGTCTTGAATCGCCGATGCCACCCCTCCACTATCCCCCACAGTGCTGGTGTGGTGCAGAGAGCATCTCTGGGTGCTGCAAGAGGAAGAGCACAGCAATTTTGAGGCATCAAACCCAGTGCTGTCCTGTTATAGCAAAAAGGAAAACTGGACCAAACTCAGCTGATGCCCACACACGGAGGGAATATTTAAACTAGCCCTAGCCAGAGGGGTATAGCCGATGCCAGGGTCAGAAATTAAGTTCCCACAAACCTTGCCACTGTGGGCCAAACTGATCTCTAAGAAATAAAAAAAGGTGGTCTAGGCCACAAGGATTGCAACTCTTATGTAAGCCCTAGTGCTGACGACACAAGCTGGAGAGGTTAAGGGAGTGCTGGCATCACCCCTCCCCTAGCCCAGGCTGCACAACTCATCTCTCCAAAAGAGATCCCTTCCTTCCATTTAAGCAGAGAAGGGGGAAGAGTTGGGAGAATTTTGTCCTGTGTCTTGGATACTAGCTCAGCCACAGCAGGATAGGGCACTGGTAAGAATCATGAAGCCCCCATTCTAGGACTTGGCTCCCAGAAGAGATTTCTAGATATACTCTGGGCCAGTAAGGAACCTGCTGCCTTGAAGGGAAAGGCCCAGTCTGGGCAGTATTCATCACCTGCTAACTGAAGAGCCCTTGGGCCCTGAATAACCAGCAGTGATACTTTGGTACTAAATCAAGGCCCTTTATTGAGCCTCAGATTTGCTGGCTTCAAGTATCAGCATGGCCAAAGGGATGTACAGCACCAAGTGGACTCTTAGGGTCCCTGATTCCAAGAAATGACTCTGAATTGAATTTCTGGACCGCCCTGGAACAGAGGGGATCCCACTGTCCTGAAGGGTGAGTCCTAGGTCAGGCAGCATTCACCACAAGCTGCCTTAAGAGCACATGGGCCTTAAGGGAACATCAGTGACATTCTGGCAGTACTTCCCATGGCCTGTGGTGACAGTGACTATGGGGTGATGCTTCTCTGCCTTTGGAGAGGGGAGGGAAGAGTGGGAAGGACTGTGTCCTGTTGTTTGAGCCAGCTCAGCCACAGTACAACAGAATACCAGGCCCACTTCTAAGGTCTTTGACTCTAGTCCTTGACTCTTGGACAGCACCTCTGTACCCATCTGGGACCTGGAGAACTCACTACTCTAAAGGGAAGAACACAGGCCTAGCTCGCTTTGCCACCTGCTGATTGTAGAGCCTCAGGACCTTGAGCAAACATAGGCAGTAGCTAGTGAGTGGTTACATCAGACCTTGGGTGAAACCCAGTGCTGTGCTCTTTTCAAGTGTGACCCAGCACAACCATAGTGGTGGTGGCCACAGGGGTTCTTGTGTTACTCTACACTCAGGTTTAGGTGTCTTAAGAAACAGAGAGACATACTCTGTTTGGGAGAAATTAAGGAAAAAGAACCAGAGTCTCTCCCTGGTAATCCAGTGAATTATCAGATATTGTGCAAGACCATCAAGGTAGAACCCTACAAGTCTGTAAGAGTCACAGGGTTACTGGGCTTGGGGTGCTACACAACAAACATACAGCTTAGATGACAATCCTCATGTTCTTTCAAATATCTGGAAGCTTTCCTAAGAAGTATGTGTACAAGCAAGTTCAGATAGTGAAGACAACAATAAATACCTAACTCTTTAATGCTCAGATACCAAAGAACATCTACTAACATCAACACGATCCAGGAAAAGATGACCTAATGAAATGAACTAAATAAGGCATCAGGGACCAGTCTTGCAGAAACAGAGATTTTTCAGGCAGAGAATTCTAAATAGCTGTGTTGAGGAAACTCAAAGATATTCAAGATAACACAGAGAAAGAATTCAGAATTATATCAGATAAATTTAACAAAGAGATTGAAATGATTTTTAAAAATCAAGCAGAAATACTGGAGATGAAAAATGCAATTGGCATACTGAGGAATGCATCAGAGTTCTTTGATAACAGAATTGATCAAGCAGAAGAAAGAATTAATGAGCTCGAAGACAGATAATTTGGAAATACACAGTCAGAGGATACAAAAGAAAAATGAATAAAAAAGAATGAAACATGATTATAAGATGTAGCAAATGACCCCAAAAGGGCAAATCTCAGAGTTATTGCCCTTAAAGAGGAGATAGAGAGAGAGAGAGAACAGGGCAGAAAGTTAATTCATATGGGATAATAACAAAACTTTGCAAATCTAGAGATATATGTCAATATCCAAGTACAACCAGGTTATAGAACACCAAGAATATTTAACCCAAAGAAGATTACCAGAAAGCATGTAATAACGGAACTCCCAAAGTTCAAGGATAAAGGAAGAATCCTAAAAGCAGCAAGAAGAAATAAACAAATAATATGCAATAAAGCTCCAATACATCTGGCAGCCGACTTTCCAGTGGAACCTTACAGGCTAGGGGACAGTGGTATGATATATTGAAAATGCTGATAAAAAAACCTTTTACCTTAAAATAGTATATCTGATGAAAATATCCTTCAATTATGAAGGAGAAATAAAGACTTTTCCAGACCAAAAAATAAAAATAAAAAATAAAAAGCTAAGGTATTTATTTCATCAACAACAGACCTGTCCTACAAGGAATACTAAAGGGAGCACTTCAATCAGAAAGAAAAGCACATTAATGAGCAACAGTAATGCCTTGAAAATGTAAAACTCATTGGCAATAGTAAGTACACAGAAAAACACATATAGCACTGTAACTGTGTTGTGTAGACTACTCTTTTCCTAAGTGGAAATACTAAACAATAAACCAGTCAAATATAACCACAAAGTTTTCAAGACACAGTGAGTACAATAAGAGATAAATATATACAACAAAAATCTTAAAGCGGGTGGTGGGGGTAAAGTTAAGGCACACAGCTGTTATTAGTTTTCTTGTTGCCAGTTTGATTAGTTATGCAAATAATATTAAGTTGCTATCAAGTTAAAATAATGGGTTATAAATAGTAGTTGCAAGTCTCATGGTGATCTAAAATCAAAACACATACAATGAATACACAAAAAAGGAAAAGAAAAAATTAAATCATAACACAAGAGAAAATTACCTTCACTAAAAAAAGACAAGAAGGAAAAAAAAGAAAGAGAAAACCACATAACAACCACAAAACAAATAACAAAATGACAGAAGTAAGTCCTTACTTATCAATAATAACATTGAATGTAAATGGACCAAACTTCCGAGTAAAAGACATAGAGTTGCTAAATAGAAGTAAACACAAGACCCATTGATCTCTTGCTACAAGAAACACACTTCACCTATAAAGACACACAAGCTGAAAATAAAGGGATGGAAAAAGATATTTCATGCAAATAAAAACCAAAATGAGCAGAAGTAGTTATATCATAAAAAGTAGATTTCAAGACAAAAACTATAAAAACAGACAAGTAAGGTCACTATACAATAATAAAAGGGTCAATTTTAAATATACATGCACCAAACACTGAAGCACCCGGATATATAAAACAAATATTATTAAAGTTAAAGAGAGAGATGGGCTACAATACAATAATAGCTGGAGATTTCAACATACCACTTTCAGCATTGGACAGATCTTTCAGACAGAAAATCAACAATCATTGGACATAATCAATACTATAGACAAAATGGATCCGATAGATAATTACTAAACATTTCATCCAAAGCCTACAGAATATAATTTTTTCCCTCAGTATATGGATCTTCTCAAGGATTATAAATTGTTCTATTGTGAAGAAACATGCACACATATATTCATTGCTGCACTGTTCACAATAGCAAAGACATGGAATCAACCTAAATGTCCATAAATGGTATAGTGGATAAAGAAGATGTGGTGCATATATACCATAGAATGCTATGCAGCCAAAAAAAATGATACCATGTTCTTTGCAGGAACAGGAACAGGTATGGTACTAGAGTTCCTTAACATGCTAATGCAGGAACAGGAAACCAAATAACTGCATGTTCTCACTTGTAAATATGAGCTAGATGGTGAGAACACATGGATACATAGAGGGGAACAACCGACACTGGGGCCTACTTGATTGTAGAAGGTGGGAGGAGGGAGAAGATCAGAAAAAAATATCTAGTGGGCAGTAGGCATAATACCTGGGTTACAAAATAATCTGCACAACAAACCCCCATGATGTGAGCTTACCTATATAATAAACCTGCATATGTACTCTGGAACCTAAAATAAATGTTAGAAAAGAAAATTCAGTGAAGCTGCAGGATACAACATCAATACACAAAAATCAGTACTCCTTCTGTAAGCCAACAGTGAGCAATCTGAAAACAAAATTTAAAAAGTAATCCCATTTACAATAGCCACACAAAATTAAATACCTAGGAATTATCCAAAAAAGTAGAAGATCTGTATAATAAAAACTATAAAGCACTGCTGAAGGAAACAGAAGACACCAAAAAAATGGGAAAATATTGCATGTTCATGGATTGGAAGGATCAATATTGTTGAAAGGTCCTACTGCCCAAAGCAATCTATCAATTCAATGCAATCCCCATTAAATTCCAATAACATTCTTCACAGAAATAGAAAAAAATCCTAAAATTTATACAGAACTGCAAAAGTCTCAAAGTACCCAAAGCTATTCTATGCAGAAAGAATATAGTTGGAGAAATCACACTACCTGACTTTAGATTATACTCTAGATCTCTAATAACCAAAACAGCAGGGTTCTGGTATTTTAAAAACAAACAAATAGACCAGGGGAATAGAATAGAGACCCAGAAATAAATCCACAAACCTACAGTGAATGCATTTTTGACAAAAGTGCCAAGAACATACACTGGGGAAAAGACATTCTCTTCAATAAATGGTACTGGGGAAACTGGACATCCATATGCAAAAAAAAAATGAATCTAGACCCCTATCTCTTGATATAATAAAAAATGAAATCAAAATGTGTTAGACTTAAATCTAAGACTGGAAGCTATGAAACTAGTACAAACACCATTGGGGAAAATCCCCAGAACATTGGTCTGGGCAGATAATTCTTGAGCAATACCCTAGAAGCACAGGCAATCAAAGCAAAAATGGACAAACAGGACTGCATCAAGTTAAAAAGCTTCTGTACAGCAAAGGGAACAATCAATAAAGTAGATATACAGCCCACAGAAGGGGAGAAAATATTTGCAAGATGCACATCTGTCAAAGGATTAATAACCAGAATATATATGGAACTCAAAAGACTCTATAAGATAAAAGCTAACAATCTTATCAAAACATGGAACAAATATTTGAATGGAGAATTCTCAAGGAAGACGTACAAATTGTGAACAGGCATATGAAAAGGTGCTCGACATCAATGATCATCAGAAACATGCAAGTCAAAACTACAATGAGATATCACCTCACCCCAGTTAAGATGGCTTATATTCAAAAGACAGGCAATAACAATGCTGGTGAGGATGTGGAGAAAAGGGAACCCTTGTATGCTGTTGGTGGGAATGAGTGCAACCACTATGGAGAACAGTTTGGAATTCTGTTAAAAAAAAAACTAAAAATAGAGCTACCACATGATCTAGCAATTTCACTCCTGGGAATATATCCAAAAGGAAGTAAATTAATATATCTAAGAGATATCTGCACTCCCATGTTTGCTGCAATACTGTTCACAGTAGCCAAGACTTAGAAGCAACTTGTATCCATCAATATATTAATGGATAAAGAAAATGTGGGACATATAAACAATGGAGTACTATTCAGCTATGAAAAAGAATGTGATTCTGCCATTTGCAACAATGTGGATGGAGATCATTATATTAAGTAAAATAAGCCAGGCACAGAAAGACAAACATTGCATGTTCTCATTAATTTGTGGGATCTAAAAATTAATACAATTGATACCATGTACAGAGAGTAGAAGAATAGTTACCAGAGGCTGGGAAGGGTAGTAAGGGGCTGGGGAGAGATAGGAATTGTTAATGAGTACCAACAAAGTAGGTACAAAAAATGAGTAAGACCTACTATTTGACAGCACAACAGGGTGACTACAGTCAATAACAATTTTACATTTTAAAATAACTAAAAGAGTATAATTGGATCGTTTCTAACACAAAAACTACATGCTTGACGGGATAGATACCCCATTCTTCATGATGCGATTACTTCACATTGCATGACTGTATCAAAACTTCTCATGTATCCCATAAATATGTACACCTATTAAGTACCCACAAAAATTTAGAAAACACTAATTGTATCAAATGCTTTCTTTGCTTCTATTGAGATGATCATATGGTTTTTGTCCTTCATTCTGTTGAGACATCATGTCTATTGATTTGCATATGTTGGACAATCCTTGCATAGCTGCTACAAATTTCATTTGATTATGGTGTAATATCTTTTTGTTGTGCCATCGGATTCAGTTTGCCAGAATTTTTCTTGAGGATCTTTGCATCTATATTCATCAGAAATATTGACCTATAGTTATTTGTTGTTGTGTCCTTGTTTGGTTTTAGTATTAAGGTAATGCTTGTTTGATAGAATCAGTTAGGGAGAATTCCTTCTTCAAGTTTTTTGAATAGTTTGAGAAGAATTGGCATTGTTTCTTCTTTACATGTTTGGTGGAATTCAACAATGAAGCTATCTGGTTCTGGGCTTTCTTAAGTTGGGAGACTTTTTATTACTGATTAAATTCCTTTAGTCATTATCAGTCTATGCAAGTTTTCTCTTCCGTTTTGGTTCTATCCTGGTAGGTTGCATGTGTCCAGAAATTTACCATTCCCTTAGGTTTTCCATTTTCATAGCATATCGTTCTTCATAATGCTCTCATTTTATATTTTGTATTTCTCGGTATCAGTTGTAACATTTCCTCTTTCATTTCTGATTTTGTTTTTTAGATCCTATTTCTCTTAGGCTAGATTGTTTATCTTTTCAAAAACCTGCTTTGGGTACATTGATTTTTATATCGTTTTTCCAGTCTCTATTTCCTTTAATTCTGCTCTGATCTTTCTTTCCTTCTGCAAATTTGGGTTTTTTTGTAGTTGTTGTTCTTGTTTTTCTAGCCCTTTTAGGTGTATGCTTAGGTTGTTAATCTGAAATCTTTCTCCTTATTTGATATAGGTGTTTATTGCCATAAACTTCCCTTTTAGCACTGTTTTTGTCTCATTCTGTGAGTTTTGGAATGTGTTTCCATTTTCCCTTATTTCAATATTTTTTATTATCATCTTAACTTCTTTATTTAACCAATGGTCATTTAGGGTCATGCTGTTTAGTTTCTATGCATTTGCCCAATTTCCAATATTCTTGTTATTAATTTCTCATTTTATTCCACTGTGGTCTGAGAAGATACTTGATGTAATTTTGACTTTTAAAAATTTTGTTGACACCTGTTCTGTGGCCTAACATGTGGTCTATCATGGAGAATGTACCATGGCTTATAAGAAAATGTGTATTCCTCAACTGTTGGATAAAATGTTCTGTCAATGTTAGATCTATTTGGTCTAAAGCGTAGTTTAGCTTCAGTGTTTGCTGATTTTCTGTATAGATGATCTATCTAATACTGACATGGCTATTCAATTCTATATTAATACTATATTGGCGCTCCTCTCTCCCTTTACATCTAATAATATTTGCTTTAAATATTTGGATGCTTCAGTGTTGGGTGCACATATGTTTAGGATTATTATGTCCTCTTAATGAATTGATTCCTTTATCTTTAATAACTTTCTATGTCTCTTTTTATAGGTTTTGACTTAAAATTTATTTTATATGACATACCTACTACTGCTCACTTGGTTCCCATTTGCATGGACCATCCCTTTACAGTTCTTTACTTTCAGTCTCCATGTGCCCTTATAGGTGACTTGCTTATAGTAGGCAGCAGATAGTTGAGTCATGTTTTTTTTTTAATCCATTCAGCCTATCTGTATCTTTTAAGTGAGAAATTGAATCCATTTGCATTTAAGGTTATTATTTACAGGTGAGGACTTATTCCTTTTTTTTTTTTTGCTAAGTGTTTCTGTTTTAATATTCATTGTTCCATTCTTTATCTCTTATTATTTATCATTGCAATTTGGTGGTTTACTATAGTGGTAACATTTGAATCCTTTCTCTTTCCCATTTGTGTATATATTTTACTAGTGTTTTATAATGCCCTGTGTTTTCAAGACAGTAGATATAACCCTTTTGCTTCCAGATGTAGAATACCTACAAGCATTTCCTGTAGGGTTGGACTAATGCTGATGAATTTCCTCAGTTTTTGCTTATCTGGGAAATATTTTATTTATACTTAATTTTTGAATGATAGTTTTGCAGGGTATGCTAACCTTGGTTGGCAGTTTTATTTTCTTCTTTCAGCGCTTTGATATATTACCTCATTCTTACCTGGATTGTAAAGTGTCTCTGCTGAGAAATCCATTAGTCTGATAGGAACTCCTTTACATGTGATTTGATGCTTTCCTCTTGTTCTTAGAATTCCCTCTTTGTCTTTGACTTTTGACAGTTTCATTGTAATGTACCCTGGAAAAGACCTTTTGGGGTTGAATACATTTGGATTTCTTTGAACTTCCCATATTAGGATCTCTTGAAAGACTTGAGAAGTTTTCACCTCTCATTTTGTTAAATAGGTTTTCTATGCCTTTGCCCATCTCTTCTCTTTACCTAAAACATCCAAAATTCAAATATTGGTTACTTTATAGTATCCCATATGTCATGTAGACTTTACTCATTCTTTTTATAAAAAAAAATTCTGACCAACTTATTTCAAAAGGCCTGTCTTCAACTTCAGCAATTCTTCAGTTGATCTAGTCTACTCTTGAAGGTCTTGATTGTATTGTTTTATGTCATTGAATTCTTCAGTTCCAGGATTTGTGTTTGGTTCTTTGTGATATATATCCCTTTGTTTAACTTCTAATTTAGATCAGTAATTGCTTTTCTGATTTCTTTGCTTTGTGTATCTGTTTTTTCTTGTACATCATTGAACTACTTTAACATTACTATGTTGAATTCTTATTCAGGCATTTCACAGATTTGCTTTTCATTGGAATCTGCTGCTTAGTATTGTTACTTGAAGGTGTCATGTTTCCTTGCTTTTTCATGTTTCTTGTGTCACTATGTTGATATCTATGTATCTGGTTAGCAATCATTTCTTCCATTTTTATGAACCAGCCTTCATAGGGTAAGATGTATCATCTACAATGTCACTTGTGTCAGAAACTTTGGCTTAGATTCCAGGTACACACAGTAATGTAGTTTTTTGGTGATATTCTTGGCTACATTCAGCATCAGTGTTATGGTAAAGCTTTGCTGGGGACACGGATGCCAGGTAGGTCAGTACTTGGGCACCACTGGCAGTGACAGTGGGCTGGTAATGCCAGCCATTGGGTCCCTGGACAGTGCATGCAAGTACAGACAGTAGTGGATCTGGGCTGGCCAATTCTTGAATCTTCAGGTACCTTGCTCAGGGCCTATCAATGGCAGCATTGAGCCAAGAAGATTTTGAGGCCTCTGGGCAGTGTTCAGGGTGTTGGTAATGTCAGTAACAATGGTGGGCCAACCCTAAGGCCCCAGACATTAGGCACCAACAGTGGTGGTGGTGGACTGTGTGAGCCCATCCTCAGGCCTCTACATAGTATGTGGGGGTGGCCGCAGGTGGCAGTAGTAGCAGCAGGCTTGGCAAGCCCATCCTCAGTCCCCCAGGAGGCACGAACATGTGAATGAAGCTGCTCAATGCCCAGGCACCCAGAAAACGTGTGGTCTGCAGTAGGCCTGACAGGTCTGTCCTCAGGTCTTCTGATGGTATGTGCAAATGCCAACCTCAGAGGGCAGAGCGAGTCAGTCCCCAGGCTCCTGGATGACCTGTATGAGCCTCAGCAGTGGAAGTGGCAGTGGTGGGTGACATGAGCTTGTCTTTAGGCCATGGGATGGTACCTAAGTGGGCAGGCCTCCAGGCCCAGTGAACCCTCATGCAAGTTCATGGCAGTTCTCTTGCTGGCAGGGGTAGTTGCAGTCAGTAGCGGTAGCCCCAGGCAGGGGACTCTCAGGTTCTGGGGCGTGTACACTTGCACCCTTTGTCCTAAGGCAGCTTTTCTGATGCACTGCGCTGCCTGTTCCCTGGGGTATAGCATAAATGAGGATGTTGGGGACCCAGGTGCACTGCTGGTTCCAGCCAACATCACAATGCTGTAGCACTCTGTGTAGATGTAGGGTGATGTCAGCAGGGCTCCAGAGTTGTGAATAAATCAGGGATCTTGAGCCCAGGACAGGATATAGGCTAGAGGGGTTTGGGGTTTCAAAATGGCACTTTGCTACAGCTATTTGGGTATTAAGGGGTGTGTGGACCCAGCACAAAACTCCCTTTCTGTAGCAATGCCATTTCATGGATTCCAGCCAGCTCTGTGTTATAGTCTCAGGGCCTAGGAAAACTGAGGGGGTCTCCTGTGGCAAGGATTACAAGGGTCTGCAGGAAAAGTGTGGACTCCCAAAGGACTTCTGGAGATCCCTTGCTTACCTTCTCCCCTCACTGGGAGTTCCTCCTGGCTCCAAGCCCATCCTGGCCAGGCCAGTGTCTTCTCTTTCTTCTCCTTCCATGCCTCAAACATCCCCGGTCACTTCCCTGCTGAATCCCAGTGTTCTGTTTTAGATGCCCTATTTGATATGTGGTGATTTACTTGCTGTTTTGTGAGGAAGTGAATGCCAGATGCCTATAATCACCCATCAAGTCCTGCCTTGGTTCAAGTATTTTAAATTTTCCATTACAGAATAACAAAGAAGAGCCCTGAAATAAAATCAAGAAAGAGATTTAAGTCAATTTGTGTTAAGAACAATGAAAAGATTTTCTTTTATTCATCATTTCTTGATTTCATTTTACTAACTTCTCCATGTGGATAGCTAGTGGTGAAAAAAAACATGTCTACAGATCATTTCAAGATAGAGAATATGTCCTAGGCTGTGATCACAGATTGTGGAAACAGAGTGATTCAGAGTTCTAGTCAATACATTTGTAAATCCAAAGTGAGTATCTTGCAATGCCATGTGCATTGTTAGGTGAAAACTCAAACCTGTCAAAGACGGATGTAGTCCCATCTTTCTGATGGTTGTTAAAGGTGACAGGTGAAATGACTTCTGGCAATTTCACTCAGATCCCCAGAGAACAAGAGTCAAATTCAAGATACAAGCAGTAAAAGACTGTTGTATGAAAGCGATACAGGGCTTGACAGATTGAAACACACTCTCAGTGGGATTGGGAGGAGAAAATAAAACAAGTCAAGTCCTATTAAATTGTCCATAGGGCTCAATGATTATATTATTCAGGTAGTTAAAGTTACAGAGCATTCAGTACTGGCTTTCTACATAAAAAATTCAGTTAATTTTTTTGATGTTGGGCAATACATGGTCTCCAATCTTGCAGCGGCTTTGACAATTGCTAACCAGTTGAGCAATATTCTGCAATATTAATAAGCTGAGGACAAAACTCTTTATTTTACTTGCTTATCATTTGTTACTGTGTGTTTGTGTCTATATATTTGTGCAAACTTTAACTCCTGAAAACCAGCTTTCAAACAAGAATGTTCTGAAAGATTAAAAGACAAGTGGTTTTTAATGAAGTGAAGCTCATTTCCTATGTAGATTTTTACTACTATTATTAGTTAAGTAGCACAAATTAAACTGAGGGAAAAGACCACACTCAGTTATTTTATTGTAGGAATTATTGTAATTTTATGTATATGTGTACAATTATAAGCTTCTCTAGTACTATAATGTCTTCTCACTTTACCAATAGGCTTTTTGATTTGTTTTGTTTGTTTTGTTTGTTTAGGAAGGGCAGGATAGGGATCCAGGCTGCTTAAAGACTGCAACAACGTTCAGCAGAATTTTCCACAGTAATACAGATGACTTTCCGGAAAATTCCATAAACAATTCCTGCAGAGGAATGTCTATTCTCTCACTTGGAGGTCAATAACAATGCTTTTCTAGTAGGTATAATGGACTATGACTACATTATTTCATAGGAGAAACTGTAGTTCAAGCTTAACATGAGACTCTGCATTTCAACCCATCTTGACTTTGTATAGTTCTCCTTTTATAACCATTTTAAAAGCCTTTGGAGAGCAGTAGAGAGGAGTAAGCTATACAGTCTAAAGAGGCATTGACCACAGGTGAACATTTAATTAGTCCCTTGTTCGATAGAATTGACCTTCATTATGGATCTACTATAAAAATTTCCTTATAGTGAAAATTGGACTGATGGTGTTTTAAGTTTTCTTCCAGGGAATTGCTTCAGAATATACACAGCACAACTTGAAAATCAGAGGAAAGCAATCTACATTGCAATGAATTATTTCTGATACATAGGCATTTATTTGATCAACTGTAGTTTCTGTATTCTCAACATTTACGCTAAGCCTACACATTAAACTACATGAGAGGAAAGTTGTGTATGCTTTTCGGCATTTAAAAAGTCATGACTTTGAACAAATAACACAAACAAAAAACGTCATAACATTTACTAGAAATTATAACTTATGATAGGACTAGTTTAAATAACTTTAAAATATCACAATATTATCACCAAATGCTTGGCATATCCCTATTGCAACACTATTCACGATAGCTGAGACTGGAAAATGAATGAGATCCTGCCATTTGTAACAACATGGATGAAACTGGAGGTTGCTATGTTAAGTGAAATAAGCCAGACACAGAAAGATAAATTTCACAAATTCTCATGTATTTGCAGGAGTTAAAACTTAAAACAACTGGACTCATGAAGATCCACTCTCTGAAAGCACAACAGAATGACTATAGTCAATGTAACTGTACCTTTAAAAATAACTAAAAGAATGTAATTGGAATGTTCATAACACAAACAACAAATGTGTGAGTTGATGGATGCTTTGTTTACCCAGAAGTGATTATTAAACATTGCATGCCTTTATCAAAATATCCCATATATCTCATAAATATATACACTTACTATGTACTCACAAAATTGTTTTAAAAATTTAAAATATTCCATAATTTGTTATCTTTGCACTGGTGCTTTCTCTTCCCAATAAACTAATACTTTATCCTATATTTGTATAGTATTTAAGTATGAGTATTTTACAATTATAATTTTTTGGTCAATTGGTAAATAGTGTTAACTGCAGACCTTAGGTCAGCACTAGACAGTAATTCTTTCATATAATGCAATTATTCTGCTTGCTTCCTGCTCCTTCCATCTCCATTTCCATGTGTAGTTAGAATTATTGGGAAATAATCTTATTAAATTAGCCAAGAGAAAGAGGATTGATGCTTCTACAGTTAAAGTTTCACGTGGGTGGCCGGGCGCGGTGGCTCAATTCTGTAATCCCAGCACTTTGGGAGGCCGAGACAGGCGGATCACGAGGTCAGGAGATCGAGACCATCCTGGCTAACATGGTGAAACCCC
>NW_012118487.1:19749787-19817829 GCF_000951035.1 Colobus angolensis palliatus | reverse complement strand
TGAGGCAGGAGAATGGCGTGAACCCGGGAGGCGGAGCTTGCAGTGAGCTGAGATCTGGCCACTGCACTCCAGCCTGGGCGACAGAGTGAAACTCCGTCTCAAAAAAAAAAAAAGTTTCACGTGCATTATGAGATACGTCTATAAGCTACATGATAGCCTATGTATTATGTATTTGAGCCCATATATTCTTATAACCAGGGACTATATTCTCTCTCTCTCTTTTTCTTTTTATAGCTCTCTGTATTGCATGGGCTAAGACAGCGCATTTAGGTTTTTTTTTAACAAGTGTTTACTGAATGAACACATTTGGAATTTAAATATAACACTGTTTTTTTAGTTTTCCTTTGTTGATTTTGTTTATTCCAGGTGATGGCAGTAAAGGACCTTTGCTCTATCTATAAGAGTGAAAGAACAAAGTTCAAACAGTTAAACTTCTTCCATACTTGAAAAGTAGCTCCCTGTTTGCTGGATGACACACACATCCCTACACATAAACACACCATACTCACTAAAGGAATGTGCAAAGAGAGGGAAATTATTAAAATGGCAATATATTTGTTAATCTTCATAAATAACAAGGTGTGCGTTTTCATTCCATTTATTAACCGTTTTTTGTCTATAACATTTTAGTATAAGTTTCAATTAATTTACATAATTTACTGAACTAGCAGAAATATGTTCCACCTTTGGCATTTTAAAGTGCACCTGAAGAAAAAGAATAAATTATATTCTTTTCAGGGATAGGTGAGACTTCAATAAAGCTGTTTAGTTCAAATTTGTCGTATAAGGTAGATGGCACTAGAGCTGTGTTATGCCAATGACAGTTTTCAAATGGAAAACATTACATTAAGCCTTGAGCATGCCATCTGGAATTGCAATAAGTAGAACACTGAAGAAGGAATGTTAGAGAAGAAGCTTAAAGTTAAAAAGTTGATGTATAAACACCATAGAGATGAATTTATATAGTGGTTTTTAATTGCTGACAAATAAGAATGTGGTGATTACTTCTCTAACCAGAAAGGAGGATGCCCAGAATTTGTGGATTTCCTAGCAAATGCATTTATAATAGTGATGATATTTACAAGAAAGAAAAAATCATAATATATCATTACATACTGATATTAATCAGCATAATTGCAATTTTTCTGTTGTGAAAACCTAAGATTCTCCAGGTTAATTTTATAGTATTCGTTTCCTGTAGAAATCACATGCTGAATAGTCCCACAATAATAGCTCAGAGTTATTGTTATCAGAACTTTTATGCATCATCTTATTAATTGCAGTCAGCTTGTATCATTCTAAGTTTGCAATTAAAATGCCTGAGACTCAGAAATCTTCAATAATTTGCTCAAAATCATAGAGCTTGTTAGAAGACCTTGTGATATAACTCAGGACCTTGGAGCTTCTTTTACTAATTGTGTAACAGTATCTGTCTTCTTTTTCACCACTGCACTCTCAGTATTATGCAGACTCAATTCATATAAAGACAGATTTTTCAAATCTAATTTTGAAAACTGGACATTATTTTTTCTTAAGAAAGACCACCTTAAATCAGGGTAGCAAACTTGAAAGTAAACTATTACTTATAAGACTTTCCCACAGAAAAATTGTAAAATAAAGATACTGTGTGCATTGTATATGTGTGTATAAGATATTTATCTGTATAAATTCACATTTTAAGATAATTTTTGATTTGTTTTGAGGTACGGTCTCACTCTGTCAGCAAGGCTTGAGTGCAGTGCCATGATCTTGGCTCACTGTAGCCTCAACCTCCTGGGATCAAGCAATGGCCTGAGGTATTGCCTCCTGGGATCAAGCAATGGCCTGGCCTGAGGTAGGAGTACCTCAGCCTCCAGAGTAGCTGAGATGGCAGCCATGAGCCACCACACCTGGCTAGTTTTTTTGTAGTTTTTGTAGAGACAGGGTTTCACCATGTTGTCTAGGCTGCTCTTGAACTCCTGAGCTCAAGCCATTCTTCTGCCTCAGCCTCCCAAAGTGCTCACAGGCATGAAGCCATCATGCTTAACAGTTTCTGAATTTTTTAAATACTACCAAAGCAATACAATAAAATCAAGAGAAAGAGAAAAAAGATATTATAGCTTATGTATGAGATGGTCTTTTGATCATACAACTGGAAGGGTGAAGTATTTAAACAAAGACTATGAATGCTCAATAAGGACAACAACAAAAACCTGAAAATACAAAATAAGATACTAGTAGTGAGCTGAATATTAGTATGGGACGCAACACTTTGCCTGCTGAGAATTATAAAAGCATTTCTCTGAAACTTAGGCAATATTGTATTTATTCAATGTCAATAGCTTTTCATTAGCTCTTCAATTGGAATATAAATTTCTGTTAAGACTTTTAACTAGATAATTTTAAAAGTAATACTATTGAATTATATAACTTAAAGGAATAGTTTCCATTTTCCCCTAATTGGGATATATGAATTGAACCTTTATTTGGACCCTTTCCCCACATCCACACAAATTATGAACTGTAGACTTAATAGTTTGCTGAGTAGTTGAGAACAAGCTACATGGCTGGAAGAGTTACCTATCTACCCACTGTCGTCTGGGCTTGCAAAATTTTTCTTTGCTTTTTCCTAATTGGATATTTTACAAATTTTTCTGTGCTAACTCTAGTAAAAGAACTTAAGATTTTAGGTAAGAAAGAAATCAAATATATATAAAATGAATTTATATATATAATAAAATATATATATTTGATTTCTTTCTTACCTGAAATCCTGTTATTTTATAAATGTAATATATAAATGATATATAAATGGAATTTATGTATAAATGCAATTTATATATATTTCTATATATAAGTTACATTTAGCAGATAACTAATAATTTTCTTATTTTATAAATGAGAAGACCCAGCACAAAAAGCTGTAATTTACTCAAGAGCTCATGGGAGACTGGGAGTGCAGACACCTCCTCATCATGCTAATTTCCTTTCTTTGGGTATATACCTAGCAGTGGGACTGCTGGATCATATGGTAGCCATATTTTTAGTTTTTTGAGGAATCTCCAAACTGTTTTCCATGGTGATTGTACTAATATACATTGTCACCAACAGTGAACGAAGATTCCCTTTTCTACACGTCTTTGCTAGGATTTGTTATTGTCTGTCTTTTGAATAAAGATCATTTTAATGGGGTGAGATAATAACTTATTGTAGTTTTGATTTGCACTTTTCTAGTGATCAATGATGTTGAGAAACTTTCATATACCTGTTTGCCATTTGTATGTATTGTTTTGAGAAATGTCTTTTCATATCTTCAGTTCATTTTTTAATTGGATTATTGGATTTTCTCCTGTAGAGTTGTTTGAGCTCCTTATATATTCTGGTTATTAATCCCTTGTCAGATGAACAGTTCACAAATATTTTTCCCCTTCTGTGGGTTGTCGCTTCACTTTGTTGGCTGTTTACTTTGCTGTGCAGCTGTTTAACATGATGAGATCCCATTTTGCCTTGGTTGCCTGTGACTGTAGTATGTGACTCGAAAAACATTTGCCCAGTCCAGTGTCCTGGAGAGTTTCCACAGTGTTTTCTTGTTGTACTTTCATAGATTGAGGTCTGAGATTTAAATTTTCAGTACAGTTTGGTTTGACATTTTGGAAATAGAGAGAGATAAAAACATAATTTTTCTGCATATTGATATCCAGTTTTCGCAACACCGTTTCTTAAAGAGGATGCCTCTTCCCCAGTGTATATTCTTGACAACTTTGTCAAAAGTGAGTTTACTGTAGAAGTATGGGTTTGTATCTGGGTTTTCTATTCTGTTTCCTTGATCGATGTGTCTGTTTTTATGCCATAACAGTGCTATTTTGCTTATGATTGCTCTGTAGTATAATTTGAAGTCAGGTGATGTTTCATTCTTTTTGGTCTTGTTAGCTTTGGCTCTTCTGGGTCTTTTGTGGTTCCATATAAATTTTAGGCTTGCTTTTTCCATTTCTGTGAAGAATGTCATTGGTATTTTGATAGGGATTGCATTGAGTACATAGATTGTGTTGGGTAGTATGGACATTTTATCAATATTTATTCTTTCAATCCATGAACACAAAATATTTTTTCATTTTTTTGGAAAAAAAATTGTGTCCTGTTCAATTTATTTCATCAATTTTAATAGTTTTTATTGTACAGGTATTTAACTCCTTTTGTTAATTTCCAGGTATTTAATTTTATGTCTCGCTATTCTTAATAAGATTACTTTCTTGATTTCTTTTTGAGATTGGTCATTTTTGGTATATAGAAATGCTAATGATGTCTGTTTACTGAGTTTGTGTCCTGTAACTATACTGAATTTGTTTATCATTTCTAATATTTTTTTTGGTGGAGTCTTTAGATTTTTCCAAATATAAGATCACATCATCTGCAATCAAGGATATTTTGACTTCTTTCTTTCCAATTTGGAGGCTCTTTATTTCTTTCTTTAATCTGATTGCTCTAGCTAGTACTTCCAGTACTATGCTGAATAACAGCTGTGAAAGTGGGCACCCTTTTCATGTTACAGATCTTAAAGGAAAGGTGTTCAGTTTTTCCCCATTCAGTATTATATTAACTGTGGGTCTGGTATATATGGTTTTTATTATGTTGAGATATATTGCTTCTATACCCAGTTTTTTTAGAGCTTTTATTGTGAAGGGACATTAAATTTTGTCAAATGCTATTTTAGTATCAATTGAAATGATCATATGATTTTTGTCTTTTATTCTGTTGACATACTGTATCATATTGATTTGTGTATGTTGAATCATCCTTGCATTCCTGGGATAAATGATCTTTTTAATATGCTATTGAATTCAGTTTGTTATATTTGCATCAATATGTATCACAGATATTGGCCTGTAGTTTTCTTTTCTTGAAGGTGTCTTTGTCTGGTTTTGTTACCAGGGTAATGTTGCCTCATAAATCAGTTAGAAAGTATTCCCTCTGCCTTTATTTTTCAGAATAGTTTGAAGAGGATTGCTGTTACTTCCTCTTTAAAAGTTTGCTAAAATTCAGTAGCGAAGCCTCAGGTTTCAGGTTTTTTCTTGGTGGGTGGCTTTTTACTATGACTTTTATCTATCCATTTCTATACACCTAGAATTTGTGCCTAGGAGTTAATTTATTTCTTCTAGATTTTTCAATTTAAGGGCATATAGTATCTCATACTAGCCTTTAATGTTCTTTTTAATTTCAGTGATATTTTTATGTTTCTTTTCATCTCTGAAAATTTATTTGAGTCTACTCTCCTTTTTCCTAGTTAATCTGGCTAAAAGATTGCCAATTCTGTTTATGTTTCAAACAACCAACTTGTTTCATTGATCTTTTCTATTGTTTCCTTTATTTCAATTTCATTTATTTCTGCTGTGATCTTCATTATTACTTTTTTTCTACTTATTTTGAGTTTGGTTTGCTCTTTTATCTAGCTCTTTAAGATGTATTGTTAGGTCGTTTATCTGAAGTTTTCCTTCTCTTTTGATGTAGGCACTTATAACCGTAAATTTGCCTCTCAGTACTGCTTTCTCTGTCTCTCATAGATGTTGGTATGTTGTTTTCCCTTATCATTTGTTTCAAGAAATGTTGCAATTTTCTTCTTTTTTTTTTTTTTTTTTTTTTTTTTTGAGACGGAGTCTCGCTCTGTCGCCCAGGCTGGAGTGCAGTGGCCGGATCTCAGCTCACTGCAAGCTGCGTCTCCCGGGTTCACGCCATTCTCCCGCCTCAGCCTCCCGAGTAGCTGGGACTACAGGCGCCCGCCATCTCGCCCGGCTAGTTTTTTGTATTTTAGTAGAGACGGGGTTTCACTGTGTTAGCCAGGATGGTCTCGATCTTCTGACCTTGTGATCCGCCCGTCTCGGCCTCCCAAAGTGCTGGGATTACAGGCTTGAGCCACCGCGCCCGGCGCAATTTTCTTCTTAATTTTTTCATTGATCCATTGGTCATTCAGAAGTATATTGTTTAATTTCCATGTGTTTTTATAATTTCCAAAATTCCTCTTGTTGATTTTTAGTTGTATTCCTTTATGGTCAGAGAAGATGCTTGACATTATTTTAAATTTTTTGAATATTTTAAAACTTGTTTTATGCAGTAACATATGGTTTATCTTTGAGAATGATCCATGTGCTGAGTAGAAAAGTGAGCATTCTGCAGTTATTGAATGAAATGTTCTGGAAAGACCTATTAGGTCCATTTGGTCCATAGTACAGATAAAGTCTGAGGCTCGTTGATTGAATTTCTGTCTGAGTGATCTGTCCATTGCTGTCCATTGGTGTTGAAGTCTCCATCTAATATTGTTTTGGAGTCTATGTCTCTCTTTAGCTTTAATAACATTCACTTTATATATCTGGGTACTCCAGTGTTGGGTCCATATTGTTTACAATTGTTATGGCTAGTTGCTGCATTGACTCCTTTGTTATTATATAATAACTTTCTTTGTCTCTTTTCATACTTTTTGTCTCAGTATCTATTTTGTCTGCTGTAAGTATAGCTCCTCCTGCTCTTTTTTGATTTCCATTGGCATGGAATATCTTTTTCCATCCCTTTAAAATATGTTTTTAAAAAATAGATACAAGGGAAAACTTGTTTTATTATAAAGGTAATAAATACAAGTTTTTAAATAAAAACTACCAGTAAATTCTCCAGGATGAAATAGTCAGCAGGCCTTCATAAATGAGGAACTGGAAATAAGAATTTATAGCTGAAGGCATGGAATGAGAAAACATCTACAGAGAGGTGACAGTTCAAGTCCTCAAAAAGGGGTGAGATTTTCCCAAGTGACAGAGAAGAAGAAAAGGCAAAAGAAAGTCAAAGGGAGGGTAAGCAAAGGGAAGGAAGACAACAGCACTTACAGAATGCCTCTATATAGGGTCAGAGAAGAACAGAAAGCAGAGGATACAGGAAAAATCTTTGCAAGCAGGGATCAAATATGGGGTCATTTCAACAATGGCAAGGGGCAGAAAACTTTAAATGAAGAGAGACTAGTAAGCAAAGTGAAGAAATTTGAAAAAAATTAAGACAGACCAAAGGATCTAAGGACTAAGAAAATATTTTCAATCTTCACAAAAATAGTTTGAGAGAGCGGTGAAAGTTTAAAACAAAAAAAAAAGGAAAGAAAAGCAACAACATATCAGGTGTGAATGAAAGATAAAAAGTAATACAAAGTATTGGACCATCTTTTTGATAAGTTTCATATTGAAGGGAAGAAGGCAATTAGAACAGTATCTAGAAAATTCAGTTGGATTATAGAAAACATTTTTAGAAGAAGTCACATATTTTTATAGACACAAATACAAAATTATTATTATAAGAAATTATTAGGACAATAACTGATGGGTGAACATCGAGCAGAACTTCAAAATAAACTTTTTCCCAGACCACCAAAAACTAGGCAGCCTAGGATTGCTCTCTTACTCTCCGTCTTGGAATTCTTGAATAATTGAGGAAGTAATCTGGTTACACAAAGCGAGGATGAAATTTTGAAACTTTGGTTTTTGAACTACAGCTGAAATTAAAGCAAGAATTGAAATCATACAGGAAGGATATGACCAGATGACTAGTATTTACCATCCATTAAACATTTTTATTTAAAAAAATTGTATCAGAATTCCTCATTAATTTTCATATGAACTTTTAAGAAAATTTAAGACAAAAAATATAATTTCTCTAATGTTGGGTGATTTTATTGTGTTTGTTTGAGATGGAGTTTTGCTCTTGTTTCTCAAGCTGGGGTGCAATGGCGTGATCTTGGCTCATTGCAACCTCCGCCTCCTGGGTTCAAGTGATTCTCCTGCCTCACCCTCCCGAGTAGCTGGGATTATAGGCGCCCGCCACTGCCCCCAGCTAACTTTTTGTATGTTTGGTAGAGACAGGGTTTCACCACGTTGGCCAGGCTGGCCTCAAACTCTTGGCCTCAAGTGATCCACCCACCTTGGCCTCCCAAAGTGCTGGGATTACAGGCGTGAGCCACGGCGCCCGGCCAATTTTACTGTTTTTAAAATACTCTCTGAAGCAGCAAGAGAATGGTTGAGGAAAAGACTGTAGCACATACTGCCAACAGCCACCCTCACACCCCGAAATAAACTTTAAAACATCACATTGAAATCCTCACAGAGATGTTTTTACTAAACTCGTAAGAAATGGCGTTTGTCTGAGGTTAATTACCTCAGCCATGACTATGGGCCATAATCTTACTCAGCAAATCAGTAATAACAATAAATTGTCTTGGAGATCAATCATTATTGTGTGGACATTGAAAATTCATTCTGAAGTTGATTATCTTTGGCACTTTTAAAAGCCTGAGGAGCAAACATAGTGAAGGTTATGGAACATATTTGACAGCCAGGCAATATTTAACCTGGCGCACAAGCAAATACACTGCACAGCCACGATTCCTCTAATACAACAGCTTACTGATTCTAGCTTTAAAGCAGCAGAGGAAAGCTGAATGACAGACAATGAGGAGGGCATTGGCTTTGAGGGGGCTGATCCTGTGGGTAATAAGCACAGTAGAAGAGTAAATTTAAAAGACAACATGAATTTTATATTTTGGTTCTGCTTTTAGACACATTGAAACATGTAATAGGTCACTGTTCAATTTAATTAAAGCTCTGCATTTGAGCACCAATAAAGTGTATGTAAAAATGTGATCCTTGAGCACACCTGGTAGCAGAAAATGTAAAGCTCTATTTTCTGGGTAGTAAGAAGAGAAAGAGAAAATTTTGTGTTACCTGATGTGTAGCAAAACCCGTGAGCAAATATATATAAAATTTGACTCATAGTTTTATCTGAAAAATCTTTAGTCTATCTCTTTTAACCAATAGATGTTTTTTTCTTTTTTCCCCTTATCTTACACAGACCAAAGAGTTCAATTTCCTCTTGTTTCTCACTTATCTTTCTTTTACACTTTTGATCCTTGAGAGATGAGGAAAGATAATGAAACTGAGACTAAAAGTGACCTTGTGTTTTAGCATACTGTGCAAAACGATATGGGAAAGAGAAGAGAAAGAAATAAGTTTAAGTTTAAAAAGATGAAAATCATCCTGGAATCTAGAGAGAACACTTTAACTTAGACCTTATCATCAAACCCTGACAATGATTAAAGTCTGCAGACTGTGGGGTCAGACTGAAACTAGGAAGATCTGAGTGAACAAATTGTTACTTATGAACAGCATAAACAGAGTTATTTGCAGAAGAGATTTTCATTTCTGTCTGTAAACTACATCTTAGAAGTGCAGGAATATGCTCTATCTTATGTTAGGTAAGTCTTTTTCTTTCCATTAATACCTTTATTCTGTTGAATAATTTTTGTTTCCTTCCTTTTGTTGTCTACCAAATTAGGTACAGACATCATCTGCTAGAATGTGGTCTTTCACAGGTTACACAAATGGGGTGCAAATTTTTTTGTCTTTTTTTTAATCCAAGAATCTATCCTGGTCCCTGTGTAAAATCAACAAATATATTTTATCTCATCTGAACAGAGATCATTTACCACCTTGAAATGTCAACAAAATATATTATGTTCCAGAAACCAGGGAGAGGAGAAGTGAACTCTTCAGTATCAGTAATCAGATCATATACACACCTCGCAGACGGTCAGAAGCTTAAGGTAAATACCCTTCAAGGAAGAGAGAGGAGATAAACTACCTTTACTGAGCACAGACCTTGTGTCTGCCATTGCACTAAGTAACTTACCAAATAGGTAAAAATAGATTCCGCATAAAAGTGATAAAAGGGAATATCTTTCTGTGTCACTTAGCTTATTTCTCTTAGCATAATGTACTGTACCAGGATGATTTCTACAATGAATTTTTACTGATATTCATTTGAGAACTATTTTTGAAGGAAAGGACATGAATTATCTATTGGAAATAATAAGAGAATTTGTGAAAAAATATTTATCATAATTCCAATTTTACTCCTAAGAAACCAGAGGTAAACCAGAAGGTACCTGATTTGCTCAATATCTCACATTCTGCAAGTAACAAAACCTAATAATTGAAATTAAAATTAAAGAAAGAATGATGATAATGGTGTTAGTAGTAGCAGGAATATCCATAATTTATGAAATTCTTACAATGATAAAAGAATGTGCCACCACTTTCCATGTACTATCTATTTAATTATTATATTCTCTAGACAATAGGAGGAAACAACGGTTCAAGTAAATTAAGGCATTATATATGTAAACAAGGATTTACTTTTATTATTGGAGCTGGTGACTGCTGACAATGACTTCTATACCAGCTAATCACAATGTACTTTCCTTCAAAAATAGTTCTCAAATTAATTTCAGGAAAAATTTATTGTTGGAATCATCCTGGTACAGTACCTTATGCTAAGTCAAATAAGCCAGGGGACACAGAAAGATAGTGCATTATATCACTTTCATTTTGAATCTTAAAAAGGTCGAACTCATAGAAACAGAGACTAGAATGGTGATTGCCAGGTAAAAGAGGTGGGAGAAATAGGGAGAGAGTTAAAGGGTGCAAACTTTTGGTTATAATATGGATAAATTCAAGAGATTTAATGTAACTGTGGTTAACAATAATGGATAAATTCTAGAGATGTAATGGTAACTCTGGTTAACAATAATGTTACTTAAAATATGCTAAGAGAGTACATCTTAGTGTTTCTCTCTCTCACACACACACGCAGAAAAAAATAGTAAAAAATTAAATTTTTAACAAGTTTGTAGGTAACGCTGCCGTGGTGGTTTGAGGACTCCATTTTGAGAGCAATTGATTTAGGCAACGGTATAATAATTTTCTTCACTCTTATTTGCATATAAATGTAATTTCTGGGGGAGTCATGCACCTGGCCACTTTTAAGGAATCTGTCTTGCATTGACTCTACTCTTCTTCTGTGCATGTGTGTAATGCAGAAAAAAAAAAAGAAAAACAAAACAGAATAAAAGAGAGAGAGAAAAAAAAGAAAGAAAATGGGCTTTGAAGGCACATAGAGATTAGCTAAAAGCTGAGGCATGCCCATTCCTAAAATTTTTTTTCTGGGCAAATTATTTAAATTTTCACAATTCATTTTATATTTCTGCAAATCTAGATAATAATCTCTAATTTTTAGGGTCATTGTGAAGATTAAATTAAAGATTAAATAAAAGAATATGCAATTTATTCCGATATGTAATCTGTAATGCAATATAGAGCAGCCACTAGTATCATAGCCTGAAAGAGCAAAGTCATTCACCCTTCTAGTTCCCTATCTGGTGAAAGCAAAAGTGCAAAGCACTAAGTATATGTCATTTTAAAGGAGCCTATTAATTCTGAATTGAAGTGAAATGTGCATGAGTTTACAGCTAGTACAGAGTAAAAATAAATAAATATGGGGAATTAAAATTTTATATTTGTATTTAATTATTTTAAAACCTCAACAGTTAATACAATGCAAAAACAAATTACATACTGGGAGAAAATATTTCCAAACACATATGTCACCAAGGACTTGAATCCAAAACATACAAAGAACTCTTAAAACTCAATAATAAGAAAAGAACAACCCAGTTAAAAGGTGGGCAAACATCTGAATGAACACCTCACCAAAGAAAATATATAGATAGAAATAAACATATGAAAAAATGTCAGCATCATATGTCATTAAGTATTTGCGAGTTAAAACAATGAGATACCATTACACGCCAATTATCAGAATGGCTAAAATTCCAAACACTGATTATACCAAGTGTTAATAACAATGTAGAACAACAGAGACTCTCATTCGTTGCTGGTGGAAATGCAAACTCCTATGGATAACTTGGGAAGACAATCTGGTAGTTTCTTACAAAGCTAAACTTAGTCTTACCGTATGATCTAGCAGTTGTTCTCACAGGTATTTACCCAAATAAACTAAAACCATAAATCCACGCAAAAACCTACACATCAATGTTTAGAGTAGCTTTATTCTTGATAGCCAAAAATTGGAAGCAACCAACATATCCTTCAACAGGAGAATGAATAAACAAATTGAGGTATATTGATGCGATGGAATATTATTTCAAGATAAAACAAAATAAGCTGTCAAGCCAAAAAATACATGGGGGAAATCCTAAATGGATATTTGCTAAGTGAAAGTGTTAATTGTGAAAATGATACACGCTGTATAATTCCACCATAAGACATTCCAGAATTCCAGAAAAGGCAAATGTACAGAGACAGTAAAAATATCAGTGGAAAAATATCAGTTGTTACCAGGGATTGGGAGGAGAGAGGAAAGGATGAGTAGATGTGGGGAAAAGGGATGTTTAACTCAGTACAAGTATTCCGCAGACTGTGATGGTGAATACGTAATATTGGTCACTTGTCAAAACCCATAGGATTGTACAGCACAGAATGTGAATGTTTATGTAAACTACGGACTTTAGTTAAAACTATTACACCAATACTGCTTCATCTATTGTAATAAATGTACCACACTAATGCAAAGCGTTGATAATAGGCAAAACTGGGTAGGAGAGTATATGTAAACTCTGTACTTTATGCTCAGTTATTTTGTAAATCAAAACTGCCCTACAAATACAGTCTAATAATTAAAAAGCAACCCACAAAAATAAAATAATGGTCTTTTAAATCCAGGTAAAACAATTTAGGAGACTCTATATACTATATTTCTCCATTAGATATTAAAAATTGCATTTGTCTATTAAAAGTTGAGAGGATCTGAGTGAAGAAATATGTTTAAGGCTGGACGCAGTGGCTCACACCTGTTATCCCAGCACTTTGGGAGACTTGAAGCAGGAGATCACTGGAACCCAGGAGTTTCAGAGCAGACTGGGCAACATGGTGAGACCCCACTGCTACAAAAAGATGAAAAAAATTACCCAGGCCTGGTGGCCCACGTGTGTAGTACCAGCTACTCAGCAGACTGAACTGGGAGGACCGCTTGAGCCCAGAAGGTCGAGACTGCAGAAATCCTGTACACTCCAGCCTGGGTAACAGAGCGAGACTCTGCCTCAAAAAAAAAAAATAGAAAGAAATATGTTTAACTATTTTTAACCCCATGTTTTCCAAACGTTTTTGGTTAATGACTGAACCCCTTTATCCCCTAATAATCTCCATTAACATTCTGTGGGACACATTTTAGGGAATGTTGCTCTGGACATTTAAGTTTCCCTTAAGCTACCTTCCAATATTCCTTGGACTGCTGGTATGATTATTTTTCCTTTACTGAAGCATATATTTAAATCTAAGCAAATATACATATATTAGCTTATATTTAAATATAAGCATATATACTTATTTATATACTTACATATATTTAAGCATATATTAAGTATATATATTTATATTTAATATATGATTAAATATAAGCAAATATATGTGTATTTGCTTAGATTTAGATATTTGCTTCAGTAAAGGAAAAATAATCATACCAGCAGTCTCATTACACAGCACTCTCTGTTCAAAACTCTACCATTGCCTTCTGTCACCATTTCTCTTTGAAAAAACAGACTAAAATCAGTGTCAACCTTCATATTGATGAATGCAAAGGTCATTTCTCAATTCTAATCAGCACTGTATTAGCCAGGGTTCTCCAAGGGGACAGAACTTACCGGATATATGTACATGTGAAGGGGAGTTTATTAAGGAATATTGACTCGAGATCACAAGGTAAAGTCCCACACAGGCCATCTGCAAGCTGAGGAGCAAGGAAGCCAGTATGAGCCCCAAAACCTCAAAAGCAGGGAAGCTAACAGTGTGGCCTTCAGTCTCTGGCCAAAGGCCCTAGAGCCCCCGGCAAATCAATGGTGTAAGTCCAAAAGCTGAAAAACTTGGAGTCTGATGTTCGAGGACAGGAAGCATCCAGCATGAGAGAAAGATGAAGGCTGGAAGACTCAGCCAGTCTGCTGTTTACAACTTCTGCCTGCCTTATGCTAGCTATGCTGATTGGATGGTGCCCACCCAGATTGAGGGTGGGTCGGCCCCTCCCAGTCCACTGATTCGAATGTTAAACAGGTTCCTACCCAGGGTCAGTCCACTAATATGGACATCCTACAGTTTTTCTGCTGCACATCTTAGGCAAAACGATTATTTTGTGATCATTTGACTAATGTCTATTTTCACTGCCACGCTAGAATCCATTGGGCAAAGGTTTATACACCATTCTATGATTTGCTTACCCTGCTTAAAGCAGAATGCCTGGCTCGGTTTTCATCAAATACTTGTTGAATTAATTAATGAAATTGTATGTCACAAATTCAGTACATATAGGTGTGCAGATCACATTAACATGAGAAAAAGACTGATTCCATGAGAATCCCACATAGTGTAGGCAAAGAGCAGAAAATAATTAGTAGCTTTCCTCTCAGGCTGGAAAGAGCAGGCCAAGAAAGCAAAAATTAGGAAAAACATTAGAATCCAAGTAGAAAAATCACAGGTGATTAAAAAATAAAAGGCAAAAACAGGCTTTATTCCTTCTTTGCATACAACTCTGGTAGTATAATAGCTGATAATACATTGAGGACTACAATGTTAACACCGGGATAGTAATACTAGTACCTAGCATGAAAGGCTAGGTAAGGCCATTGCAAAATTACATAAATAAGTACAAGTAAAGCAGTTAGAAGAATCCCTGGCAAGCAATCAGCTCAGTATAAGTAATAGCAGTTTTAGAAGAGGTCAGCAGACAGTAGGGAGTCCCACTAATTTCATTTTATTAAATCTTCAGACAGTTGACGTTTACTTACTGAAAAAGAAAAAAAAAGAAGAAGAGATGATAATATGGAAAAATCATTTGTATTTTCAGGGTTCTCTGGAGAAAAAGAATTATATATATAAATATGTATGTGTGTATATATATATGTATGTGTATACATAGATATATGATTGAGTACAAAAAACTACCTATCAGGTACTACCTACCAGTTATACATGTATATGACGTACCTTTATATGTATATGTATATGTATAGCTGTCCATATTTTTCAGATGAGGAAACTGAAGATCAATCAAGAAATTAATTATTTTATTCCAGTTCAGGAAAGCAGAGAGTGGAGGAGCTGAGATTTAACTCAAAAGTAGTTGACAATGGTTTTTGAGCTATTTCCATTATACCATATTATTTTCCTTATAATTTATGAGCTTCTCAAAGGCATAGATTCCTTCTAATTTAAAGATATTATATTCCAATTAACGTTTTCAAAAATTTTCATCTTTACTCACTTTTTTCCTTCACAAAATATGGCATGTGTTTCAGCTCCAGAGGTCAGGTTTCTACTTCCAAAGATGTGAGACCTCCCTTTCAGAGTTCTCTGTGTTCCTACGAGTGTCCGTTTTCTGTGACCATGTGCTCAGCCGTACATAAAGCAATGATTATTCAGAAATGTAGCAGGTTTGAAAATTATTTAATGACTCTGGAATTTCTGTTTCTGAGTAAGAAAAGTGAAGTTGTGTTGTCAATACTTAATTCATAGGCAACTTATCTGCATTATTATTAAGAAATAAATATTCTTGAAAAAAGAGGCAAGAATTATGAGGTCTCTTAGCACTTAATAGAATCTGAGAACTTTTTGTTCTTAGATTTAAAACAAATGAATCCTTGAAGTACATGGATTCATATCCCAGCTCTGTCCCTGTCTGGGTGAGTGACCCTGGGCACTTAATATGTATGTCCCTGGCAGATAGTAAGCTTTTAATAAATATTAGCAGCTTTTACTGTTATTTTAATTTTTCTCAAATGTCAAATTTGTTCTGACATTGTGGTCTTCTTGAAAAGAGAAAGACTCTAAATGCTGAAACAAAACCAGAAGCTATCGCACAATACCAGGTATTACCCAATTTAAAAGCAACGGGTTAAAAGAGACAAATCCATGTAAAGTGGTATTTAACTTTGGCTCATGTAGCTTTCTTTATTTTCCCAGTCCCTTTACATACTTACAGGCAGGGACCTCAGTGGAGGGGTAGAGTGGGGCTCTGGTTTCAGCGGAGATTGACAATTAGAACGGCTTATGAAACTAAGCACGGACCTGGGTTGTTTGAGAGGACAGTGGAAACTGAAAGGTGACACACAAAATTGCCTATTACGCACTGGAGGTGAGGGACTATTTCATATTTCATGGAAATAAAGTCAGGGCCAGGAGAAGTGACTCACACCTGTAATTTCAGCACTCTGGGAGGCTGAGGTGGGAGGATAGTTTGAGCCCAGGAGTTCAAGATCAGCCTGGGCAACATAGTGAGACCTCTTCTCTACTAAAAGTAAAAAAATCAGCCAATTGTGGTGGTGTACACCTGGGGTCTCAGCTACTTGGGGCACTGAGGTGGGACGATCACTTGAGCCAGGGAGTTTGAGGCTGCAGTGAGCTATGATCTCGCCACCGCACTCTAGCCTGGGTGACAGAGCCAGATCCTGTCTCAGACAAACAAGCAAATAAATGAGAGGCTTTATTTCTCCTTTGAAAATAAAGAAAAATATTTTTCTTCCTTTCGTCTCTTTTCTCAGGACATTTTCCAACAATGGAAATCGCATATATAATGACTTCATTGTTTAGTCTATGTTTTTAAGTTGCTTTGAGTTTTTAATCTATGGTTCTCTAATGTATAACTTAATTCAGATTTAGGAAAAATATTAGAAATGTTGGGCTGAATTCTGAAATCAATGTTCACTTTTCAGTGATCGTCTCACATTATACATTAAGTATATGCTGGTTAAATTAATATCCCACTGGGATGAAAATAATTCCTCCTCTGAAACCTGAACATATCATAAAAATTGGATCTACAATAATAAAAGGTTTGTGAAACATTTAAAAACTCAATGTTCATTATTAATTGTCTGTTTTACTTGACTACTGTGCCTCCTAATTAAATAAATTGATGTAAAAGTGTGTCATATGCCCTTCAATAATTTTTGTAATTATTTAATTATAATTAATGCATCATTAAAATGTGACTGATAACAATTTGATATAAATTGCCAGATATTATTAATTAACCTGGTATTCATTATACTTGCATTAATCATGTTATTGTAGATATAAAATATTCTTTTAGAGATATACATTAGTTATTCTGAATGAATTGCAGCACTTTAATAGCTCCATTCTATAAAAGTACATAATTAATAGTTTTTCTTCTCTTGGAATATATGTGCACATCAATGAATGGACATAAATTTTTTATTACATTTGTATCTCTTTAAATAGTCTTAGAGTAAAATTAATGTCATTAGCATTCATGAACTTGCACTGTGTTCTTTATAGTGGTCCTGCTGAGAATGAACTTCAGTTCACACATTTTAGATAGCGTTTTATTGAAAGATTATGATTCCTTCCTAAATTTGCTACAGGCATTTCATTATGATTACAAATAAGCTCAAAGCCATGCTTAAAATGTATTACATGCATGTGGCTTAAATATTTGTATTTTTGTTGTTTATTTTTTTGAGAATTGTAATTTAAAATGATTTTTTTTATTATACTTTAAGTTCTAGGGTACATGTGCACAATGTGCAGGTTTGCTACATATGTATACATGTGCCATGTTGATGTGCTGCACCCATTAACTCGTCATTTACATTAGGTATATCTCCTAATGCTATCGCTCCCCCCACCCCCTCCCCATGATAGGACCTGGTGTGTGATGCTCCCCTTCTTGTGTCCAAGTGATCTCATTGTTCAGTTCCCACCTATGAGTGAGAACATGCGGTATTTGGTTTTCTGTTCTTGCGACAGTTTGTTGAGAATGATGGTTTCCAGCTGCATCCATGTCCCTACAAAGGACATGAACTCATCCTTTTTTATGGCTGCATAGTATTCCATGGTGTATATGTGCCACATTTTCTTAATCCAGTCTGTCATTGATGGACATTTGGGTTGATTCCAAGTCTTTGCTATTGTGAATAGTGCCACAGTAAACATACATGTGCATGTGTCTTTATAGCAGCATGACTTACAATCCTTTGGGTATATCCCCAGTAATGGGATGGCTGGGTCAAATGGTATTTCTAGTTCTAGATCCTTGAGGAATCGCCACACTGTTTTCCACAATGGTTGAACTAAAAATGACTTTTTACGTGTCTATAAGTTGGCAGCTAAACCACCACATAATTTCAACTCCATGGATCTATACATTTTTATCTCAAATATTTTTGCATCAAAAACACAGCCACAGCTTACATTACATATTTAAATATTATGGCTGGGCATGGCGGCTCATGCCTATAATCCTAGCACTTTGGGAGGCTGAGGAGGGCAGATTGCCTGAGCTCAGGAGTTCGAGACCAGCCTGGGTGACAAGGTGAAACCCCGTCTCTACTAAATACAAAAACTTAGCTGAGCATGGCGACGTGTGCCTGTAGTCCCAGCTACAGGCTGAGGCAGGAGAATTGCTTGAATATGGGAGGCGGAGGTTGCAGTGAACCAAGATCACACCATTACACTCCAGCCTAGGCGACAGAGCGAGACTACATATCCGAAAATAAATAAATAAATAAAATTAAACTAAAATATGTGAGTATAGTTTTACATTTAATATACATGGCAGATTAGTTTTCTAGGGCTGCTGTAACAAAGTACCACAAACTAGGTGACTTAAAATAACAAATTTACTGTCTCAGAGATCTGGGGACTAGAAATTTGAAATCAAGGTGTTGGTAAGTTTTATCCTTAAGAGAGCTTTGAGGTTCTGCCTTATTCCTTTCTTTCCACAATCCCATGAGAAAAATAATTACCGTCATCTTCATTGTTAGGATAAGGACATTGAAATATAGAGAAGTTAATAGCCTAACTAAGGTCTCGTAGCAAAATGAATGACAGAGTCAAGACTTGAACCCACAACTGGGCTCCAGAGTTCCTGCTGGAAGGTCATAGCATTAGGAGTAGGAAGAGGTGTTAGAATGACATTTAAAGTATGATTATGAACGTTTGATGTTCTATCAATTACCATTTTTCAGACGGAAAAAGTAAATATTATCATCTCAATAGATCCAAAGGCATTGGGAATATGAATTTAGTTTTACATATATTATGTACATATTGTATATGTTATATAATATTTTATGCATATATAACATCATATGTGTATGATATATGGTATACATACATAATACATAAAGAGACCTAAATTTATATTCTCAATTTTGTATCATTATATGTATATATAAACAACATAAATATTTATATTGATAAAGAATGCATGGGGGAAAATGAAGTGCACAAGTAAAATATAGAAAATAAATTTTCTCAAACCAATCAACATGTATCCATCAAATAGAAATGTAATATGTATAGACGATCTTCCAAAAGCAATGCATTTTTATTTTTGTAATATATAGCAAAGTACTGAAGTCGTTACTTTAAAGCAATCAAATGGAGTGATTTGAGCTGATGTTCTAAAGCAATCAAATGTTTTAAAAAAAGAATCAATGGTCAAATATATTGCTTCCAAATCTCATGTATGTACATTATTAATATTAAAAAGAGTTCTCAATAAAGCCTATTATAATATGTCAGTTAGGACATGCACAATGGCTCACACTTATAATCCCAGGGGTTTGAGAAGCAGAGACAGGAGGATCTCTTGAGGCCCAGAGTTTGAAACCAGCCTGGACAACATACTGAGACCTTGTCTCTACAAAAAAAAAAAATAACAGCAAAAAAAGACTATATTAGTTTAATAAAGTTTTAAGTTTAAGGAATTTTTTTTTCTGGTAATTTGTTTGCTAGTACTTTTCCTATTACATCATTAACCCCTTATTAAAGTTTGATAGTCATTCCAACCAAATAACCCTATATAAACAAGAAACCAAATAAAAAGAAATTGAAAAAATTTGCAATAATATTGATGAACGAACTGTATTCCCCAATCTCCAAAATCTTAATATTTCTATCCTTAATAGTTGCAATGCTCTTTTTCTTGTAAGCATATCTCTAATATTTTCATATTCATCTCATTGATTTATGTTCTTTCTTTTAACACACTTTATAAGCTATGTGCATCTAAATGCTAATAAAAGCAGTTTTTAAAATTATCCAGGGGTTTCAATACCAACAATGCGTTGAAACAAATTTTCTAAAAGACTCCTGAATAGAAAGTGTTTTAACATAGGAATTAAAAAAACACACACACGCAAATTGCCAAAAATGAACAACCTTTACTTCCTTACAAATGCCCTTTTATTTCTAAACAAAAATACTATTTGCCTTGTTCCTATAAACATGACATCTCAACAGGTACTGACAGGACAATAATCTACCCTCTCTTATATAGTAGAAAATAATTATTGAACGCTAATTGAAAGAGGGAAAACTAGCATAGGTTATATACAAAAGCTCTCCAACAATATTAATGTAGAAACTTAGTCAAATACTCTATAATATCAGAAACAAGGATAACCACTATTACAGATCCTGTGTTGCATAAGACAAGATAACATTGTTAATATACTAAGATAAGAAAAACTAAAAATATTAAGAAAATGTAAAGATAAGATTAAAGGTCCTCATCACTTGCCCATGGTATGATAGTATATATAGAAAATAGACACATTAACAAATTATTAACATTCAAAATGAAACTTACCAAACATAAAAATCAACTGTATTTCTGAACACCATATATAATCAATCAAATACATAGTAGAAAATAAGATAGTATTTGCAGAAATAACAAAATTATAAAGAACATCCAAAAAAAATGGAATTCCACACTTTGGCTTTAAATGGAATAATTCAACATTTTAGTACCTGATTTTTCAAAATGGGTTGATTTGCTCAAAAATTCAGTGCTGACAATCTAAATCTCTAAAGATATTTTTCTAAAACTTGATAAATCCTAGTTATAAATATATTAGGTAAGGATACATTCTATAAGCAGTTAAATCAGCTGCACACAGAAACTAGAACAGCTTTCCCGCTGCTTCAGGACATTTTTAGACATTTTTAGACACATATACTTCCTGTGATGATTAATATTGAGTGTCAACTTGATGGGATTGAAGGATGCGAGGTATCATTCCTGGGTGTGTCTGTGAGGGTGGTGCCGAAGGAGATTAACATTTGAGTCAGTGGGCTGGGAGAGGCAGACCCACCCTCAATCTGGGTGGGCACCATCTAATCAGCTGCCAGCGTGGCTAGCATAAAGCAGGGAGAAGAAGTTGGAAAGAGCAGACTGGCTGAGCCTTCTGGTCTTCATCTTTCCCCTGTGCCGGATGCTTCCTGGCCTTGAGCACTAGATTTCAAGTTCTTCGGTTTTTAAACTCTTGGACTTAACACCAGTGATTTGCCAGGGACTCTCAGGCCTTTGGCCACAGACTGAAGGCTGCACTGTTGGCTTTTCTAGTTTTAAGGTTTTGGTTCTCAGACTGTCTTCCTTGTTCTTCAGCTTGCAGACGATCTATTATGGGACTTCACCTTGTGATTGCGTGAGTCAATACTTCTCAATAAACTCCCTTTCATATATACATCTATCCTGTTAGTTCTGTCCCCCTAGAGAACCCTGACTAATACAATTCCCCATTCCCTGTTGTTATATATAATCGTGTGACTAAGTGTAGCCAATAAAATAAGAACAAAAGAGACATACGCCACTTTGGGGCTCTAGCATCTGATTGCCAGTCCGTTTGTCACTGGCATTGTTTTCCCTTGCCATGGTGACGTGGAAGCACCTGTTCAGATTGAGAGCATTATGAAATCATGGCATATCATCCATCATTGTCACTTCCAACTGGTAGAATGAAAGAGTCCCTATGAATTGAAGGGTGGGTGTGCCTCATGAACAGAACTAAACTGTTGTTTTTCTGGCACTGAAGGATCAGACAGTTGTTCATTACCACAGTGTAACGTTAACCTGCTTAACAAGTTGAGGGACTTTCTTCAAATTTTAGGATATTTCTTTAAATTTGTGGGGAATTTCCGACCAGAGGCCTAGGCATACTATAATACAATAAGGAACAATGAGACGAGGCAAATAAATTAATGGAAGAAAACAAAACGCTCAGAGAGAGTCCAAGGTATACATAGACACTTGATATGTGGTAAAATTAGCACCAGCAGTAAATGAGGATGTGAGACACTATTTTAGTAGATATCTCACTTAATTGAGAACACTAAAAATGAAGCCTGTCTTGTACAATGACTAAAAGTAGATTTTAAGTGCATTATAATATGAATGTGAAAGGTAAAACTATATATTGATTAGGAGAAAATGCAGAGAAGAGGTACTTGCAGCTTGGTGGAGAGAAATCCTAAAAAAAAAAAAGATGCACATAAGCCAAGCTTGTGATTTTGATTCCATCAACAAAGGATTTCACTTAAACAAAAGACATTTGAGAAAAGTTAGCAGAGGGATATAAGGTTGAGAAAAAATACTTACAATATCTGAAGTTTCAAGGGATTAATTTTTAGGACAAAAAAGCAATTTGCAAAATACAGGAAACTGAAAGAAAAACATGACAGACTATAAACAGGCAATGACATGATTAATAAGTATATGATAAGATGTGAACATTTATTTTTGATGAGACAACACAAATTAAATAATCAATAAGAGATCTTCAGGGTTGACAAAATTTAGAAAGTTGGATTAAGCCATATATTGGAAAAGAAATTAAGGAAAACAGCAAAACTTGTATACTCCTGATAGAAGTATAATGCAAAGATGATCTGGAGAAAATATGATAGTATTTACAAAAATTAAATAATTTTAGACCCAATGACACATCTATATCTGGAAGTGTAGTCAAGGGTCCCTGAGGAAACATGAATGACAGTTTTACCTGCATGATTATTTGGGGTGGGAGGAATTACAAGACCTCAGTATTCTGGGAACATATGACTGAGGAAAAGGATAAAAAAAGTAGGCTAAAGAGATAGTATAGATTATTACTAAGCAATTAAAAGCTGCAAACTCAGTATGTGCCAAGTGACATACTTAGATAATAAAAATCACCGCTCATTGAAAGAAACTAAAGGACATATTTTGCACAATATTATTATGCAAATTCATAAAGCATAAATACAAATAACACTGTATATTTTATAACAACACTTGAAGTTACAAGGATGGCAGGAGTATTAAGATTGTGAAATAAGGATTAAAATTGAAAAAAAAATTAAAAGGCTTTGTAAGACCCAACAATTACATGCCATAAGTTACCTTGTGGAATGATAATTCCTAAAATCCATTAATGTTTTATATTTGAACAATTTCTCCATTTAATAATATAAATTTTCATACCAGAAGCAGAAAGCTCGAACATCGGATACGTTCGTGTACTTTAAACGTGAGTAGACACAGGCCCAAATTAGATCTAGCATTGGTAGATCAAGCATTGGCTGATGATTTCAAACTATCTTTGTATGTCAGCAAGTTACAAAACCAGGCAACTTGATCAATGTTATAATAGTATAAATCCAAAAGTCCTTGATAAACAGTCTTCCAAAAGAAAACTTGGATGTACTGTTTATAGGTCTGTGTCTAGTGAAGGTAGACATAGAATAAAAATATACATTCACCAAATAAGAAGAGCCATTAGTAGTTCTAAGGGTCATGGTCGTGAGTAATGAACTTTCACATGAGCCCCACTTCAACCATTCTGTGTACTGGCACAAGGCTGTATTTTACCAAAACAATCTTAGATACGCAAACAATGCGGTCCAGAATAGTTATCTTCTTGTAGTGACAGCATTCACCATAGATTCCCTCCAATACAAATTCAATACTGTTTCCTTTCCATCCACTGGATTACTCAGAGATTAATCTGTAGCACTATATCATGACCAGTGGAAGACGCCAGATTTATGTAACAAAAATCTGCTTTCCCATAGCTTTAAAAAATTCCTTGAGCTAGCTTGACACACACAATTTCCAAAATCATAGCAGCTCTAACATAAGATGAGTCTGTCTTTTCTGTGCCTTCTGTGCCCACACCAGGCTGCATTTGTGCTATGGTAACACAGTAGCACAAACAATGTCAATCCTTGATGTCAATCCTTAACACCTACCTCTGCTCTTTGCTGCAGAACCTTAGGTTATTTCCCCATTTCTCTGCATTATGCCAGTAAAATAAAAGTCCCACTGTGTAGCACAAAGGCTGTCTAACCTTCTCCTCCTAAGAGGCTCATATATCACAGCTGTTGTGTTACTTTACATCCTTCAAGAGGCAGACATGAAGCTGGGAATAAATGTGTCAGAGAATCACTGGAGAATAAGAATTGTGTAGGGAAATGGGAAGGGAGTCAATGGAGGCTGAAGAGCTGTCTGACCACTAAGGTCCAGGTCTGAACACCATGAAGGAAAGCTGAAATCATTGAAAGAAGGTCTTATAGAACAGCATTGCAATCTATTGATCAGACATTCCAGACCCCTGTATAATGATGTTTGCAGACAGGAATGGCAAACCTATACCCAGAATAGGTATCCATTCTTGTGAGACTGAGCCAAGGGCCCCAGGATGAAAAGGAACCTAATTTAGTCAATCTACTACAGAGTGGATGCTTGGTTTTCCCAAGGAGTAGTGCTATATAAGAGGCCCAGTGTTGGTCTCCATATAGATCAGTTGGACATTCAAAGATAGCAGTATCTATATCAGCCTTGGTAAGTGGGAGTCCATGCCATTGAGTCCATGCATCGCTCCCATCCTTGCTAGCATGGAAACTCCACTTGTGAACCCACAGCACCAGTTTGGGGGCATCTTATAACAAAGGCTGGCAAACGCTCACTGGCCAAGTCACATTGCCCACTTGGTTGCTCAGTAGACATTTGTCTGTAGGCTTGCTTCCATAGTAGACATTTTCTGGCAGGTGATAAACTATGACTATATTAATTTACTAATGCTCCTCTGAAAAATTACCATAAAATGAGTGACTTAAAACAAATTTACTCCCTTATGCTTTAGGGGAGCGTGAGAAGTCTGACATGAGTCTTAGAAAGCTCTTACAAAGCGTTGCCAGGGCTGGTTACTTCTGGAGGCTCTAAAGGAGAAGCAGTTTCCTTGCCTTTTCCAGCTTCTGGCCACATTCCTTGGATTCCTAGCCCCATGGTCCTTTCCTCCACTTTCAAAGCCACCAACTTGGTATCTTCCAACATTTCACTTTTTTCACTGTCCTATCACCTTCTCCTCTTCTGTAATCAAATCTCTCTTTGCCTTCCTCTTACAAGGACACTTGTGGTTGCATTTAGGGCCCCCTGGATAATTAACGATAATCTTCCTATTTCAAAATCCTTAAATCTGTGAAAGTCACTTTTGTCATATAAAATAACATTCAGAGGTTCCAGGCTCTCAGAACATTGTTATATTTGGCAGCCATTATTCTGTCTAACGCAGTGGCACAAAATTCTTTCCACTTTGAGTGCATTACCATGTTCATTCACATGCCTCTACACCAGACCTTTACATTACAAGCTGATGAGCAGGCAGCCAGGCCATTGACCACTGCTCAGGAACCTGTATGCATTCTCATCTCAGGTCACTTTTCCTCCCCCATCAAAAGAACAAGAAAGCGCACTACTTTGCGTCTCCAACATGGAGAAAATTTTTCTTCTCCACTGTATTTTAACATCGTACCTAAATGTGGCTGTAATACTGACCATGTTCGGTTTATATCCATAAATCAAACTGGCCCATATATAAACTGAGTTTTTTTTTTCTCTTCTTTTAGCTGGTTGTAAAACAACAACAACAACAACAAAAACCTACATATAGACATAAGTACAAGATGGGAGAAGAGAACTAGTGAAATTTTGGGGAGTGGAATGAAGGTCTGGGCTAGGTACTCACGAGATTTACTCATGCCTACTGCTCCTGCTGAAGCTCCATCTTAGAGATAGCATTTCTTTATTTCTATCTTATGAGGGATGGCTGTGGAGCCTAGACAACTTTTGAGTAGGTGGGTCAGCCAGAACTCAACACATAATGGGCAGATCCAGACCCACTGTCACTTTGTGATCAGTGACCAAGAATTTTGTGTCTATCAGGGCCCTTTAACATGCCAGGAGCCTTTTTTTTTTTTTTTTTTTAGATGAATTCTTGCTCTGTCATCCAAGCTGGAGTGCAATGCCATGGTCTTAGCTCACTGCAACCTCCGCCTGCTGGGTTCAAGTGAGTCTCCTGCCTCAGTCTCCCAAGTAGCTGGGACTACAGGTGCATGTCACCACACCCAGCTAATTTTTGTATTTTTAGTAGAGATAGGGTTTCACCATGTTGGCCAGGATGGTCTCAATCTCTTGATCTCATGATCTGCCTGCTCCACCTCCCAAAGTGCTGGGATTACAGGCATGAGTCACTGCACCCGACCGCCAGGAGCCATTTTCTTAAAGGTGTACAATACTCTGCTGAAGATGGCACGACCTTTCTCCAGCATTCTTAGGGCTTGGACAGTAATTCCCCCATGAAGCCTTGATGTGAGACTCAAACAGCATCTTTGTCCACCACTGTCACCTCCAACACCATTGGTTCTGCCATGCCAAGGGCCAGGGCTGCTTACACCAAATCCTGGACCTGTTGGAGCCCTTTCCTACTGAAAGCTCCATTCACCACTAGCTGTATTCCATGTCATCTGGTTTCTGCGAAGTAACAGTATTCCTGTGTGTTGAAACATTTTGCCTCCATAACCCTAAAAGGTCTGCCTGGCTCTGTGATTGCACATTTCTATGTGACAGGGAATGCAAGATCCCACCATTTCTTCCTTTTAGAGGTTATCTTGCCATGCCCCTGACCATTGAACCTTTACAAACTCCACTGAAAGGATAGGTCCACAAATCTTTATAAAAGGTATCTCCCATCCTCTGGAGCACAAGGACTCCAGGATACTAGCCAATATCCTCAGGGGATGTCTCCATTCCACATGTCTGGGTTGTGGGTTTTCTCAATCAGAACCCTGAACTTAGAAAACAGATCTGTCTTGGCCAAGCCTTTAAACATCTCTGCAACTCTTCAACTCCTTCAAATACTGTATTTGTTGCTCAGTTGTTTCCACCATTGCACTGCAGGAGGTACAGACTTAATTGCATGTTACCAAAGAAACCCTCTGCCTTTCACATTTAGTCTTTGACTGCTTTTCAGTGGCTTCCAGTATTGTGTTAGTCCTAGGTAGAACATCAATACAACTTAAGCACAACCCAAGCACCTTCACAGTTTCTGTAGGATTTGTTTCTCTGCATCTTTCATTCATTACACCAGCAAGAGCACTCCTCTCCACTGGGTTATTTCCCCAGGTCACCTCCTGTGGACTCTTTAGCAAATATGTAACAAATAGGCTAGGGATTTCCTTTGTCTCATATACCACTCAGAATAGAATGTGCTTTTTGTTTTGTTTGTTTTGTTTTTCCTACCAGGCAGTCAGTGGGTGTGTTGGTCCACTTTGCATTGCTATAAAGGAATACTTGAGGCTGGGTAATTCATGAAGAAGTTTATTTGGCTCGCAGTTCTGCAGGCTGTACAAGAATAGCATCTACTCAACCTCAGGAATCTTTTACTCATGGCAGAAGGTGAAAGGGGAGCAGGTGTGTCACATGGCAAGTGAGGGAGCAAGAGAGATGTTAGGTTCCTTTAAACAACCAGCTCTCACGTGAACTAATAGAGTCAGAACTCACTCATTACCATGTGGATGGGCACCAAGACATTCATGAAGGACCCATCCCTATGGCCAAAACAGCACCCACCAGGCTCTGTCTCCACAATTGGGGATCAAATTTAAACATGAGATTTGGAAAGGACAAATACCCAAACTGTACAGTGAGCCAGTTCTAGTACCTCCCCATTCTGCCTGTGTTCCAGAACCACCCCAATGATTTATCAAGGAAAATGACTATGACAAAAAAAATGGAAGGGGAACCAGAGGAGACTAAAGAGCCATTAGAGATGAAAATCTGCTCCCTGTGAAAGAGAGAGGGAAGGAAGAGAAGATTCATATAAAGAAACTTAGACTGCAGTGCATTTCTAAGAAAGTTCAGCCGAGCTCAAAGGAGAGTCCATGAGCTAAAGTCACTTGTCAGAAGAGTTTATGTCTCACAGGAATGGATCTTCCTTGTACCGAGGCTCTGCTCCATCGGTGACCGAGAACATTGTGTTGGATGTCTGGCCACCTCATAAGCGTAGTGGTAGATTCAGAGACATCAGTTAATTAAGCCATAAGTCAATTAAGGAGATCCAAGAAGCCCATATTAATGGTTACCACAACCAGCAACTTCAAAGGAGCACTCAGTGAAGGACATGCAGTAGCTACAGAATTGTTCTGTGTCTCTTTTTCTCTGAACAAAGAAGGATTTTGAAGATGTAGGTTTCTTGCTCATGAGTCCCACAATGTTATATTCTGGTCCTGCAGCTGCACAAACTGCATCCCTCTTACTTACTGTGAAACAATCTTCTTGAAAACAGATGTGTCAGGAAGGAATTAAAACTATCTCCTCTATTCAAAGTTGCATTTGTAAGAGATACACGTCGGTGTTATCTTAAGAATTCATTTTTCTTCTTTAAAGTTTTAACTTTTAATTACACCATTCCAAGGACAAGTTAAAAGGAATGTCTCATTGAACCACCATTTTCTGTCCACATGCCATGTTTATTTACCCCTCAATTCCCATCAATCTGGTTCAATTCTTTTATGCATATGCACTCACACATAGCAGTAGAAGAATATAAAGGGATGTGATTATGAAATACATTGTCACAAAGCAGCAATAAATTCTTCCTCGCTCCTCATCACTTTGTCTATGCTTAGCAAAAGCCTATGCTTACTACATCTCTCTAATAGAGATGTGGAGTTCTATGCTCTACTAATTTATATAATACCTTGTTTTTACCTTTTCTAACTTTTCCATCTACTTAGTACCCTTTCCTTCTACCTAGCTGTACTGTTTTTAGTAGAAGATTAACAAGAACTTTGTAACTTTTTATGTTAATTTAAAATATTTTTATAGAATGTTGATTGAAGAGTCATCATCTGAGTAAAATTTAAAGAATGCAATTGATTTTCCCCCTTACTACTCCTGACAAGTATATACTCACACTCATAGCTGGAGGTGGTCCCTTAAATAACATATGCCTATTACCATTCTTTATTCACTCTTTTCATTACCCCAAATGATAATCAATCCTTCCCAGGTCTTGAGGTGTAGAACAACAACCTAGGGCCAAATTAAAAGCAAGTGAAATTGTTCCCCACAATTCCTCTGTTTCCTCACCCAGGCACACTCCATTGACTTCATGCAGGCTTCCCCAGGCTTCATCTCTTTTCTTATCCCAGCTCTCTGACATCCACATAATGCCCCCCAGACTTATCTGCAGATTTCCAGAACATAACAGTGTTATTCATCCTCATGAAATCACTTCAATTTCCCTTAGCTATTCTCCGTCAGAGTCTCATTATTATAAGCTGATGAGGACAAGCCTTTATGTCAAGGTGACCCAAAAACAGAGCCCTGAAGGAAGTTAAGATACCACATAGCTATTATGGCAATTGTTTGGAAAGATATCCTAACTCTCCTCCTCTGGCCACATTTCTTTGAAATTGACATTCCAGATCTTCCCATAAATAGATAGAGTCTTTTTTCCTATCCTTTGTCACTTACTTTGAAACATAAAATACAACCAGGTAATATTGTGCAGGTTTTGAGCCTGGGCTTTAAGAGGTCTCTATAATTTTACTCTCTCTCTCTCTCCTCTCTCTCTTTCTATCTCTCTCTCTGAAATTTTAACAAGGGTCCTTGTGAACAAGCCTCAGATTGCTGCTGGAGAATGAAAGACCATGTGCATTAAAATTAATAGATCCTAATAATATCTTTCTAGATTATCTATCCCCACCCCCATCCCCAGCACATGGCAGCTGAATGCAACACATGAGTAAATTTAGCTAATGGAAGAATCACATAGTTTACCCCAGGCCAAATTTTTGATCTGCATAGTTGTGAGTTGATAGACGCATGTTGCTTTTAACACCATGTTTTAGAACACTTTGTTATACAACAAAGCTAACTGATACATTGTGGGAAGAAACTTTCAGACAAAAGTTATATCAAAGGTCTTAAAATAATAGTCTTTTGGTGAGATAGAACAGAGCTTATGATAAGACTTTTGGATTTTACTCACTGTGTCATTGGAGATTTTTGAGCTGAGTAGTGGCTCAATGTGCAAAACTGTAGTTTTAAATCACCATGAAATTGAACTACTGCCATTTGTGAAGAGAAAACGTAACTATAAGTTTTGCCCCAGAGAATAGAAAACATTTACATGGATATAATAGACAGCATATTAATACATGACGATATCTGTTATATATTCTAATGATTTAATACAAATCCATGTTTTATTCACTTTTTGAGTGTAGTCTTACAAATATTTTTCTCCTTTATGAAGCATATTTATGTGAAAGACAAGCTCTATAAATCAGAGTGGAATTCCACCTCTCATTATTTTTCACATTCTTGCTATTTCAAGAAGCATAATAAAATGGGACATTGACAAATACTTTGAGCAAAACAACTTAAATATACCTTCTAAACACAGGCTTTTTTACATCAACTAAAAGTGCAGTTTTATTTTGAGAATCTTTCAAAGAAAAATTGATGTATAAAAATCATTTCTTACATGATCATATAAATTGTCCATTATATAAAATAGTAAAATTTTCTGCTCAGTGGAATAAAATAACAATATATGGATGTATATAACAGGAAACATAAACACTACCAAAAATAAATATAATGAATACTAGATAGCAAAATAATAGCCATTTATAAGTAGATTCTTAAACATTCATCATGAAAAAAGCTAAACTTATCTATTTAAAATGTTTTAGAATCAAAAATAAGGTTTATTTTCTGTCAAAAAGCTGACTTTTATTATAATGTTTTGGAAATTTATTATCTTAGCAAGAATACAAGAATTTAACCTCAGTTTGAAGATACAATATTTTAAAACAGGCCAAATTACTAAATACATTTAAATATATTTCATCCCTACAAGATATATTGTATTACAATAATAATTTGTACCTTTTTGATAGTGGTAAGTTTATACAGTAAGAAAATAATTATGTGAAAATATAGAATATATTTTCTTTACTCAGAAAGGAGTTTCAAGCCAGTATTCTAATAACACTGTAGCCAATGAATTGGCATGGAAAAGGTCAGAGAAAATGACTTTTCATTTCAGTATGAAATGTAAACATGGTCTTTAAATGTTAGAAAAATTTGGTTACCTCATAACATAAAATCATAAAAAGCACTCTCGAATTACTTAATGAATACAATGTACATTATTCAGGTGATGAATGCATGAAACACCCAGACTTCCCCACTATGCAATATACCCATGTAACAAAATTGCACTTGTACCCCTTAAATGTATACAAATAAAAATAAATAAATAAATAAAAAGCATTCTCAGACTAAGAGAAACTACTAGGGTTTTCGTATGAAGTAATTTAATATTAACAAACACATTTTTTATTACACTTTTGTCAAGTTCAAAGACATTTTAAGAAATAATAAACTATTATATTCTATTATCTTGTTAATGAACTATAAGGTTTAGATGAACTATAGTGTTCATCTTCTCCCTGGGCAATAAACAAAGCAGAATTTCTAGTTTCCCTGGAATGTATAATCACATGAATGGTTTCGGCCCAACAGAATGTGTGTCAATTCAAATTGTATTAGTCCGTTTTCATGTTGCTGATAAAGACATACCTGAGACTTGACAATTTACAAAAGAAAGAGGTTTAATGGACTTACAGTTCCACGTGGCTGGGGTGGCCTCACTATCATGGCAGAAGGTGAAAAGCACATCTCACAAGAGAAGAGAGCTTGTGCAGGGACACTCATCCTTATCAAAACATCAGATTTTGTCCAACTTATTCATTAACATGAGAACAGCATGGGAAAGCCCTGCCCCCATGATTCAACTACCCTACATTAGGTCCCTCCCACAACACATGGGAATTCAAGATGAGATTTCAGTAGGAACACAGCCAAACCACATCATTTCACCCCAGCCCCTCTAAAATTTGATGTCCTTGTGTTTCAAAACAAATCATGCCTTCCCAACAGTCCCCCAAAGTCTTAATTTATTTTAGCATTAACTCAAAAGTCCATAGTCCAAAGTCTCATCTGAGACAAGGCAAGTTTCTCCCACCTATGAGCCTTTAAAATAAAAAGCAAGTTAGGTACATTCTAGATACAATTGGGATACAGGCATTGGGTAAATACAGCCATTCCAAATGGGAAAAATTGACCAAAATAAAGGAGCTACAGGCCCTAGGTAAGTCTGAAATCCAGCAGTGTAGTCAAATCTTAAAGCACCAAAATGATCTCCTTTGACTCCAGATCTTACATCCAGGTCATGCTGATGCAAGAGGTGGGTTCCCATGGTCTTGGGCAGCTCTGTCCCTGTGGCTTGTAGGGTACAGCCTCTCTACTGGCTGCCTTCATGGGCTGGCATTGAGTGTCTGTGGCTTTTCCAGGTGCATGGTGCAAGCTGTCAGTAGATCTACCATTTTGGGGTCTGGAGGACAGTAGCCCTTTACTCACAGATCCACTAGGCAGTGCCCCAGTACGGAAATTGTGGGGACTCTGACCCCACATTTCCCTTCCATACTGCCCTGGCAGAGGTTCTCCTTGAGGGCCCCATCCCTGCAGCAAACTTCTGCCTGGACGTCCAGGTATTTTCATACATCTTCTGAAATCTAGATGGAGGTTCTCGAACCTCAATTCTTCACTTCTGTGCACTCACAGGCTCAATACCACGTGGAAGCTGCCAAGGCTTGGGGCTTGCACCCTCTGAAGCCATGGCCTGAGCTCTACTTTGGCACCTGTCAGCCACAGCTGGAGCCGCTAGGACATAGAGCACCACATCCCTAAGCTGCACACATCACAGGGACCCTGGGCCTGGCCCAATAAACCACGTTTTCCTCTTCTGCCCCCAGGCCTGTGATGGGAGGAGCTGCTGTGAAGACCTCTGACATGCCCTGGAGACATTTTCCCTATTGTCTCAGGGATTAACATTAAGCTCCTCATTACTTATGCAAATATCTGCAGCCAGCTTGATTTTTTTCCTCAGAAAATGGAATTTTGTTTTCTATCACACTGTCAGGCTGCAACTTTTTTGAACTTTTTGCTCTCCTTCTCTTATAAAACAATACCTTTAACAGCACTCAAGCCCATCTTGAATGCTTTGTTGCTTAGAAATTTCTTCCACCAGAAGAAATTTGGTGGAATTTCTCTCTAAATCATCTCCTCCAAGTTCAAAGTTCCACAAATCTCTAGGGCAGAAGCAAAATGCCTCCAGTCTCTTTGCTAAAACATCACATGAGTCACCTTTGCTCCAGTTCCCAACAAGGTCCTCATGTCCATCTGAGACCACCTCAGCCTGAATTTTATAGTCTACATCATTATCAGCATTTTTGACAAAGTCATTCAACAAGTCTCTATGAAGTTTCAAACTTTCCCACATTTTCCTGTCTTCTTCTGAGCCCTCCAAATTGTTCCAACCCCTGCCTGTTACCCAGTCCCAAAGTTGCTTCCACATTTTCAGGTATCTTTTCAGCAGCAACCCACTATACTGGTACCAATTTATTGTATTAGTCTGTTTTCATGCTGCTAATAAAGACATACCTGCGACTGGGCAATTTTCAAAAGAAAGAGGTTTAATGGACTTACAGTTCCACATGACTGAGGAAGCTACACAATCATGGCAGAAGGTGAAAGTCACATCTTACAAGGCAGCAGACAAGAGAAGAGAGCTTGTGCAGGGCATCTCTCCCTTATAAAACCATCAGATCTCGTGAGATGTATTCACTGTCATGAGAACAGCATGAGAAAAACCTGCCCCCATGATTCATCTACTCCCCCCCACTAACTCCCTCCCACAACATGTGGAAATTCAAGATGAGATTTGGGTGAGGACACAGCCAAATCACATCACCAACATACCCTATGAAAAACTCCCATGGATAACACTCTTTTTTATTTGTCTCCTACTCTTGTCAGATGCCTATGAACACAGTGTTCTTGGTGGCCATAAATTTAAGATGATGGAAACACAGGATAGAAGAATCCTGGAGTCCTATATCTACCACTTGGGGAAGTACTGCCCACTGATAATGAACACCTACTTGGAGTTCCATAACAGATAATCATATTTGAATCTTTCCTCATACTTTTGAGGGTGCGCTTTTTTCTGGCACTAGCACATGAAATATATTACATTGTTTTATTGAGGAAGAGACATTTGTAATTTATAAGAAGAATTATATCATTACAATGACATCATGCCAACTACATAAATTTAAAATAGGCAAAAGTCATAACAACACAGAATGTATCTCACATATTTGAGCAGATTAAAATAGCAAATTCAGAGAGATCCTTATACATATAAACTTATTTCTGCAAATTTAAAATATAAATATAAATTAATTATCTGATTGAGAACTTTCATAATTTGTTTTAGGAGCCATAAATGTATATATTTGTATGTATTTGCATATATATGTGTGTGTGTGTGTCTGTGTGTGTAGGAGTAGCTATAACTGGGTTAAGATCCTGTGTGTGTGTGTATGTGTGTGTGTAAGAATAGATATAACTGGATTATGATTCTTCTGTTGCTTTAAATAAGATTTGGATTTTTTCTGTATAAATTAATCATATCCGTAATTCCTCACTTTGCCTCATAAAAGCATTTGAGGGAATAATAATTCATCCAGATAAATCTGAAAAATCTTACATCAATTATACATAATTTCAATTTGTCACTTCACTTTCACTGTCATATATCTGGAGTCCAAATTAGGGAAAAGGAGTCAGGCTGGCAAGACCAAGGGAAAGCAAAAATAGAAGGCAAATAAAGTATAGGTTTGCCTTTCTTCGTGATCCAGGACATGTAGCCCTCCTGCACAGACAATGTTCATAAATCACAATCTTCCGCCACCCAACTTATCATCAAACACTTCAATTTATCATCAAATACCTTGGATGATGAAAAAATGCAAGTTAGCTCCCTGCAACCTTGGCATTGTCAGTACTGCATGTAGCACTCTTCAGCACAAGTTACAGACTATAAAATGCCCAGCCTCCCTTTGTTTCCTGGCAGGCAGCTCCTCTTCTGCTGACCTACCTATTTCCTTCTAGCAATGTGTTTTCATACTTTCTTTAATACATCTGTCTTTCTTTACCTACAACTGTCTTGGTAAATTCTTCTTACTCCCATGCCACCAGCCCCAGATAGTTGCTGTTCACTCAGAGAATATATGAAATTATTTTGTTCTAAATCCAATAATAAAAATAGATAGTATGAATACACACACACACTCACACACATAGAGATATAACACAAAACGTACACACTAGTTCTTTCACCAATAGATTTATTGAGATGTAAGGCCTAGTGAACATAAAAGCTGACTATTTGATGTTAAATGTAAATTTCAAATAGGTTTTTAAACATTATCTAAAAAGCAATAAGAGGAAAGTAGAGGAGGATAATAATGACTTTCATATATTCACCGTTGTAGAAAAAGGAAATAAAGAAAAAATCAGTTCATACTTTCTCATAGACTGAAAAGGAAAGAAGCATAAGCATTCTCAGCAGTGGCATTTTTCCCCCTGTGGAATTGTAAGCATGTGAAAACTGTAGGATAGGGCTGCAAGTGCTCTCACCATCATATCTTTACCATAGCTGCTATTATGATATTGTGTGACAAAAAGATCCTGGAAATTCGGCATATGCTACCATTCACATTCACATTTTTGCTATACATGACTCTTCTCAAAACTTTCATATATTTTACTTAAAAACTAAAGGAAGTCATTTATATTTCACTCTCTATATTTAGTAGGCCCTCCAATATGTACATATTTTTTACTGAGTCCAAAGTGAAATTTAGGTCAACATATAGCAACCACCACCAGTTAGGAAATCCTCTGCCTGACCCAATGGACAAGTTTCTTTAATTATTACAAAGTATATGGAATCACCTAAGCAGTGGTCTAACCACATTTTCTTATTTGCATAGAGCTCTGCCTCCTCATGGGAAAACATTTAAACATGCCTTCAATAGAGGTTAGACTATTTATAGGCAAGTATGATAGGCCATGGAATGGGATGTCTTTTGGATGTCATAGAGTCATTCTCTGAGATAAAAGCAGCATAAATAAGGAATGTGAGTCAAGAAAGACCAAATTCAGCAGGGCAGTCTGAGTGAATGCAGAACATTGTGAGACTATACTTTTCCTGAGATGCCCTTCACAGTTGTGTTTGGGACAAGGGGAGGCCTGGATTGTATATGAGAACAGAGAGACTGGCTCCGGTATCCAGAAGGAAGTCTACTCTCCTTCCTTCAATTTCCAGAATCACTTGGGGCTCCTGGGCAGTAATGGCAGTTTGGGCCACTGGAGTCAGGGAATTGAGCCCTGGGACCTGTCAGTCCTGTTGGATCATTTGTGAGACCAGTTCTGGACACAGTGACCTATGTCTCCAAGGGCAATATGATCCCCAGTGGTTCCTGCCACAGGCTGGACAGGGTTGAGGTGGCTTCTTCTTACTGTCTAGACAGTTCTTCTGAAAGTGTCCTGATTTGCCACACCAGTAGTAATTAGTGGATGTGCCTCGAGGATTCTAGACTTTATAGGCCTCTGTCCATCTCCTGTGTTTCCTCTGTTTTTCCTCAGCCTTCTCCTGATCCTTATTGTAAAAGGCCAAGGTGGGCACCTGCAGGAGGTTCTCCAAAGTACTATCTGGACCTATAGTCTGTTTCTGTGATTTTCTTCTAATATCAGGGGCTGAGGAATAAACTCGTCCTTTAGGATTAGCTGTCTTTCAACTGAGTCAGGAGACATGGAAGGGTGTTTTATTAAGGCCTCTCTCAGCCTTTCCATGAAAACTGAGGGATTACCATCTGGTCTCTGATCTATTGTGAACAATTTAGAGCAATTAAGAGGTTTGGCCCTAGTTTTTAGTAGGCCCTCCAATATGTACATTAAAAAGTGTTTCATTTTCCATTCATCTGTGGGGTCACTAGGGTCCCAGTCAGGATTTTCAAGCAGTATTACCTCTCATCCTATTGGGAATGGTTGTTCTGTAATTTCCTTACCTTCCTTATCTCCTCTTTTCCTTTTTGGCCTGTCATAAGAAACATGTTGTTCTTCCCTGAATTTTTCTATTGCCTCTAGAGTTGTCTCCTTTCAGTGGCCCTTAGGGTTTGGTTTAAGAGTAATATAACATCTTTCCATGTGAGGTCACACAACTGGGCTAAATTTTGGAAAGCCTCTACATACCTGTCAGAGTCATCAGAGAACCTACCCAGGTCTCCTTTTATTGGTCTAGAGTCTTATAATAAGAAGGGAACCTGAACCCTAGTGGCACCACACCCATCAGGCATTTCTTGTAGTGGTAAAAGTGAAACTGGGGAAGTGGGGAGTTTTGAAAGTGTTCAACAGGAGGAGCCAATGGTGCAGTTGGAGGAGGGGGTCCCAGATAAAAGGGACAAAAAGACTGGGACACTCAATAGTTGTTTCACAGGATAACCCAGGAACTTGTTTTCTTAGCTTTGGGAAATCATTCTGCATGGTGATATGATTGTTAAAAGAGCTGGGTCAATTGTGGATCACTTGTAGAGCTTTGCGTTGACCCACAGGGCAAAGAAAGTCTGTACATAGGGGAACTCGGATCATTTGCCCTCCCATCTACAGAAAAGATCTAATTGTTGGATAGTATTCAAATCAAGATTTCCCTCAGAAGATCAGGTTTGTCCATGTTCAAGCTGGTAAGAAGGCCAAATCCTTGAGCAAAAGAATGTGAGCTGCTTTTTCTTCAGAATTTCAGAGTCAAAGGAGTTCCAGTGCTTCAGCATGCATTTGAGAGGAGTGCAGGCTGAAGATGGTTTGTTAACCATCTAGAAAGGTGTCCATTAGTCTTCTCCCTTTGGAGTGACCCAGGTGGAGAAGAAGGCAGTGGGGACATCCCCCCTATTATCCTTCTTCCTTTGTTGCCTGTGCCTCAGCATCTATTAAAGGTGTCATCCATGGATGTAAGTGTGACCTCCATCCATGGACCCAGAGGAGTGGATCAAGGAGGAATGGTCACACTCATCTGTGTGAGACCCTAGTCCTCTGCTGAGAACACCCCTTTGATTCCTTAGATTTGTGTGGTTGGCATGTCCCTACTATAGAAGGATCTCAGGAAAGACTATATAACTGTTGTATTTGAGTCAGGCCCTTCAGTGAAGGGAGTATTCTGGGTTGAGTCCTATATTCTGTTATTATGGCCCAAGTTAAAGTATCTATCCTTAGTCTGTTGATTGACTTTTAAACATAGAATCTCTTCTTTATTTAAATGTTATTCTAGTTGGAGGCAGAACAGGTGTCTCAAAAGAATGTAAGGATCACGACTGTCTTTCTGTTGATGGAGACAGTATTGAGGCCAAAATCTGTTGATGGAGACAATATAAAGTATTAGAAAAACTGTTCTCTCCTCTGCATCATAGGCAGTGTTTTCCTGTTCACAGAGAGGACATAAGTTCTGGTCTCTAGTAGAGGGGCTCAATAGGTAAAAGAATTGGGAAAGCAGAGGCTTTGGCCAACAGCCAAGTTTCCCCGTGGAGAAGATTTCCATTCCACTAGGCGGCATTATAAACCTGGAACTAACAGACTGTAGTTTTGTTTCCAAATGCTCTCTAGACAATGTGTTGAGAGAGAGGTCTGAGGTATGACAGGCCATCCCCACAACTTGCCTTCCAGTAGGAGAAAGTTAGTTTGTCTCATAGAAAGCCATCTAGTTCAACTGGGCAGTGTTGACTCCTCACATGGGAAAAGAAACAGCCCAAATGAAGAGGGGGCCACCCACTGGCAGGGCAGGGAGGCAGTGTTACGGGAAGTCAGGGACCCCGAATGGAGGGACCGACTGAAGCTGTGGCAGAAGAACATAAATTGTGAAGATTTCATGAACATTTATTAGTTCCCCAAATTAATACTTTCATAATTTCTTATGCCTGTCTTTACTGCAATCTCCAAACATAAATTGTGAATATTTCATGGACATTTATCACTTCCCCAATCAATACGCTTGTGATTTCCTATGCTTATCTTTACTTTAATCTCTTAATCCCATCATCTCTGTAAGCTGAGGAGGATGTATGTTGCCTCAGGATCCTGTGATGATTGCGTTAACTGCACAAATTGTTTGTAGAGCATGTGCGCTTGAATAATAGAAATCTGGGCACCTTGAGAAAAGAACAGGATAACAGCAATGTTCAGGGAAAAAGAGGGATAACCTTAAACTCTGACTGCCAGTGAGCTGGGTGGAACAGAGCCATGTTTCTCTTCTTTCAAAAGCAGATAGGAGAAATACCTCTGAATTCTTTTTCTCAGCAAGGAACATCGTTGAGAAAGAGAATGCACCCCTGAGTATAGGCCTATGAACAGCCCCCTTGCGACAGCTGTCTTTTATGGTCAAAGTCAAAGGGATGAAATAAATCCCGGTCTCCTGTAGTGCTCCCAGGCTTATTAGGATGAGGAAATTCCCACCTAATAAATTTTGGTCAGACAGGTTGTCTGCTCTCAAACCCTGTCTACTAATAAGGTGTTATCAATAACAATGCGTGCCCAAAACTTCATTAGCAATTTTAATTTCGCCCCATACTGTGGTCCTGTGATCTCGCCCTGCCTCCATTTACTTTGTGATATTGTATCACCTTGTGAAGCATGTGATTTCTGTGACCCACACCCTATTCGTGCACTCCCTCCCCTTTTGAAAATCACTAATAAAAACTTGCTGGTTTTAGAGCTCAGGGAGCATCACAGAACCTGCTGACATGTGATGTCTCCCCCGGACGCCCACCTTTAAAATTTCTCTCTTTTGTACTCTTTCCCTTTATTTCTCAGACCAGCAGACGTTTAGGGAAATAGAAAAGAACCCACGTTAAATATCGGGGGTGGGGTTTCCCCCAACAGGCGGGGGATAGCCCCCTGTCTAACCCTAGAAAGTGTCAACATTGGGAGTTAAATGATCTCTTAGACCCAGATCGTGAAATCCTCCTGTACAAAAACAGTAATCTCACGAGCTACATTCTTGATTGCTAAGGCACTTGTTAATCCTTCCTAACAAGTCTATTTCCCCAAGTTGTTAAAAACTGCCACACCATTGTATATAGAGAGGGAATAGGAGACACAGTAGCCATGGAAAGAAAGGGAGAAAACTGTGATAGGAAAAGTTTGGAGGTTCTGTTGTCAATACCCATTGAGCATTCAGGGGCTGCGGTTAGTCCAGAAGCCTTCAGGTAACAACAGAGTGTGGCCCCAGCCAGAAACTTTCAGTTGCCTCAGGACCTTTTCCAGCCCCATGCAAAGGCTAGGCTCTCCATGAAAGGAAACCAGTCTGGAGAAGAGCCAACATTCCCAACACACCGAGTGTGTTGGGGTATTAGCTAAGTCCTCCCCAGCAAGCCTGTCATCTGCATCTTTAGACAGGTGGCCATGCTTGTCATGTTTAGATGGCCAACAGATGCCTGGTGATTTTCTTGATTTGATAAAAGTAAGGACCAGAGGGCTCGGAAATGAAAGTAAAGAGTTGGGGTCTGCTCCAAGTCACCTTTTCAATGAAATCCTGGATGAGCTTCCAAAAGGAAATGGTCTCAGTGTCTGAGGTGTCACCTGAGGTTCTTGGTCTCATGGCCCAGGAAATCAAGGATGTGGACACTCAAAAGGTGAGGTTAGAGTAGAATTTTAATAAGTGAATGGAAGAAAGTTCTCTGGAGAGGGGTCCCAGAAAGATGGGTTGTCATTTTACAGAGAAAAATAAGGGTTTTAATAGATAAGTTGTTCAGGAGGGGTGTTTCATTTACATAAGGTGTGAATTTCTGAGTCCCCACTCCACCCTTTCTAGTGTGTATGTGGGCTTCTTAGTTTGAGTTATTCTATGTTGTCTCTTCCTGTTGTGTATGTGTAAAAATGCCAGCAGGGTAAAACACTGCAAGGTGGAGGTGTCTGGTTCAGGGTAGTTCTTATCAGTGTTGTTGTAGGTACTCCTCCAGTGTAAATCTCCTTGTCTATTTTTTTCTTTTTTCCCTTTTTTTTTTTTTGTTTTTTGTTTTGAGATGGAATCTCACTCTGTCACCCAGGCTGAGTGCAGTGGCGTGATCTTGGCTCGATGCAAGCTCCGCCTCTCTGGTTCATGCCATTCTCCTGCCTCAGCCTCCCGAGTAGCTGCGACTACGGGCGCTCGCCACCATGCCCGGCTAATGTTTTGTATTTTTTTAGTAGAGACAGGGTTTCACCATGTTAGCCAGGATGGTCTAGATCTCCTGACCTCGTGATCTGCCTGCCTTAGCCTCCCAAAGTGCTGGGATTATAGGCATGAGACACCACGCCTGGCCTGAGTATTTCTAAGAAGGGAGAGGACTGTGTTTACTAGGGTCCGCTGTATGTCTGTATGTCACATGGGAGGCCCCTTTCTGTGTTAAGAGTTTGTCTCCCTTATCTGTGTTTGTAGCCTGTTCTCTCAGGCTGCTCTTTGTTGAAAGAGAAATGACCTCTTGGATTGTTTTTTGTTAGAAGGGAATTCTACCAAGGACCCTTGTCTTAATTGTCTGCCTAGTTGATTTCTCCGTCTCTCTTCTCACAGTAAATTTTACCTCTCTTATGGTATGTAATTGTGATTTTTATTTTATATTTCCCTGATGAGTACTGATGTTCAGTGTCTTTTGCATTTTGCAGATCTTCAGCTGTGAAATGTTGCTACAAATATTTTGTCTATTTATAATTGTGTTGTACTTTTATTATGTAATATTAAGCATGTTTTGTATGCTCAAAACATAAGTTCTTTGATATGTATATGGCAAATATTTTCTACCACTTTTTGGCTTATCTTTTCACTTTTTAAACAATGTCTTTTGCGGGTTAGAAAGTTTTACTTTTGAAAAAGAACAATGTGTCTGTGTGTAAGTATGATGTATGCACACACAGACATACATACACTATTGTGTCTCACTTAATAATGGGGATATGTTCTGAGAAATGCATCCTTAGGAGATTTTGTTGTGCTACCATCATAGAGTGTATTTACACAAACATAGATGCTATAACCTACTATATACCTGGGTAATATGGTATAGCCTATTGCTTCTAAACTACAAACCTGTACAACATGTTACTCTACTGAATTCTGTAGGTAATTGTAACACAATGATATTCATATACCTAAACATATCTAAACATAGAAAAGGTACCATAAAAATACAGCATAAAAGATTTTTAAATGATAAACCTAGATAGGGCACTTATCATGAATGGAGCTTACGGAACTGGAAGTTGCTCTGGTTGAGTCAGTGAGTAAGTGGTGAGTGAATGTGAAGGCCTTGGACATCCCTGTGTACTACTAGAGACTTAACAAATACTGTAGACTTCGTCTCCACTAAATATAATTAAAATTTTTTTCTTTAATAATAAAGTAACCTTAGCTTACTGTAACTTTATAAGCTTTCTAAAAAATGTTTAATTCTTTTGTAATAATTCTTAGCTTAAAACACATACACTGTACGGCTGCACAAAAATATTTTCTTTCTTCCTAATCTTATAAGTATTTATTTACGTATTACTTTTTAAATTATTATTTTTTTTAAATGAAGACAAAACACCCATATTAGCGTAGGCCTACACAGAGTCAGGATCATGAATGTCACTGTCTTCCATCTCCACATCTTGTCCCACTGGAAAGTCTTCAGGGGGAATAACATGCAGGAAGCTGTCATCTCCTGTGATAACAAGACCTTCTGGAATATCTCCTGAAGGACCTGCCTGAGGCCGTTTTACAGTTAGCTCTTTTTAATAAGTAGGAGGAGTACACTCAAAAATAATGATTAAAGGTATAGTTGAATAAATATGTGTACTAGTAACACAATAGTTTATTTACATTATCAAGTATTATATACTGTACACAATTGTATGTGCTATATTTTTATTCAACTAGCAGTGCAGTAAGTTTGTTCACATTAGCATCACTACAAACACATAAGTAATGTGCTGCACTATGATGTTATGATGGCTATGTCACCAGGTGGAGACATTTTTCAGTTTCATTATAATCCTACAGGATCTTATGTGGTTCATTGTTAACGGAAACACCGTTATGTGGTACATGATGATAATATATAAGTACTTACGGTTTGTGTTTTTTGTGTCCTGAGAAATCTGTGCCCAATCCAAGATTGCAAAGATATTTTACCTTCTTTTTTAGAAGTGTTACAGTTTTAGCTGTCACATTTAGATTTTGGATCTCTTTCCAATTATTTTTCTATGTGTATATGGTGTAAGGAAATGGTTATTTTTTAATCACTATCACTTTTATCAGCATCATTTTTGAAATTAGAGAAAAATACTTTCCTATTGGGCTGCCTTTGTTGAAAAGCAATTGACAAAATCTGTATGGTTCCCTTTCTAGATTATCTCGCCATATGTCTATCTTTTGCAAACATCATGCTGTCTTGATTACTGCAGCCTTATAATATGGTTTGATGCCAAGAAAAGTAAATTAATCCAGTTTGCTTGTTTTTCCCCAAAATTGTATTATATTTTTCCTTTACACAGTCTGTTAAATATTTGAAGGAACATGTCCATTTCTACCGCATTCCAAGAACAAGAGCCTGCTGAGGTTTCAAATGTACTTGCATTGAATCTATAGATCAATTTAGGAAAAACTGACATTTTAAAATGGTTGAGTCTTCCAATACCTGTACATGCACATTTTAAAATTTGTTTGAGGTTTCATTTTCCTTAGCAACTTTTCGTAATTTTTAGTAGTAGTTTCAGATCTCGCACATACTTAACTAAATTTATCTCTAAGTGTACCATAAATTTGGAAGCTAGTTTAGTCTTCATTTTAAAAATACTAATATTCTAATTGTTCATTGCTAGTATACAGGTACTTTTTTGAATATTACTCATTTAATAAATTGCCTCAAGAAATTCACTTATCCGTTGTTTTAGCTTTTTGTAGATTCCTTTGTTTTTCTAAATATTCAATAAAGCCTTATAAGAATAGAAACAGTTTCACTAATTCATTTTCAATTTTTATGCCTTTATTTTATTTCCTCTATTTGCCTTGATGTACCAGGTAGGCACTCCAGTAAAAACATGCGTAGACTGGGGGGAACAGCATCAGTCTTTTTCCTGATCTTAAGAATGAGATATTCAGTATTTCATCTTTTAGAATATTTCTTCATTTTAATTAGCCCTTTATTCTGTTGAAATCCTCTTCTGTATTAGGTAGTTGATAGATTTTATCCTAAACTGATGCTGAATTATGTCAAAGTTTTTATCTATATGTATTGAGATAATCAAATGCCTTTGCTTCTGAGTTCTTGAAATGTATATTGGGGCACTTGATTGATTTTGTAATGCTAAACCAACCATGCATTCATGAAAAAAATTCCACATGGCTAGGGTATATTATTCTTTATGAATATTGCTAGATTGTATTTGCTAACATTTTCAAAAAAGTTTTTTGCATCAGTGCTTAAGTATATTGTTTTGAAGTTGTGTTTTCTTCTAAAGCTGTTATTTGGTTTGGCTCTCAAGAAATTGCTAGGTTTTTTCTCGAGAAGTGAAGCTAAAAATCCCCTTTTTCTCAAGACATGGAGCTGAAAGCCATTTTTTTTCTCAAGAAATTGAGCTAAAATTTCTTGAGAAAATGGAGTTAAAATTTTAACTCAATTTCCCATTTTCAAGGTTGAAAATGAATGCTATTGTTAAAAAGTCAAAAAAAAAACAGGTGCTGGGAAGGTTGCAGGGAAAAGGGAACACTTATATACTGTTGGTGGGAGTGTAAATTAGTTTAACCACTTTAGAAAACAGTGTGGCAAAGAGCTAAGAAAAGGAACTACCGTTTGAGCCAGCAATCCCATTACTGGGTATATATCCAAAGGAATAGAAATTATTCTATTATAAAAGCACATGCATGTGTATGTTCTTTGCAGCACTATTTGCAGCAATAGCAAAGACATGGAATCAACCCAAATGTCCATCAATGATAGACTGGATAAAGAAAATGTAGTATAATACATGTACACCATGGAATACTATGCAGTTGTAAAAAAAAAACAAAAAGAATTAGATCATGTCCTTGGCAGGGACATGGATGGAACTAAAGGCCATTACACTGATCTCCTTCCTAAAGTAGTTTTGTCCCCTACTTACTAGAGTTCTAATTTGTTCTTATTCTATCTTTTCAAGGTGGACACTTATTTGATCTCAAAAATTTCCTATTTTCTAGTATAAGCATTTAAAACCACCAATTTATCTCTAAACACTGACCTAGCTAGTCCCAGAAATTATGATATATTATATTTTTCTTTTGTTTGGTTGGAAAGAGATGCTCAAATTATCATTGTAATTCCTTCTTAACTCTGTTTTTACTTAGAATAGTATTCTTTGTTTACAAATTTTCATGATTTTCCAAATACTTTCTCGATTTATTTAAATTCATTGTGATTACAAAACAAACTTATTCTGTATAAATTCTATAGTTGAAATCTAATACTTCTTTTGTGCCCAGCATGTAATATATTTTGGTGATTATTTCATATCTACTTAGAAATCATGGGTATTCTGAAATTGTTTAGTCTAATGTTCAAAACTGTTGATAGATTGTTCAAGTATTTTTTATTCTAAAGTGTTTCAGACTAGTTTACTAGAAAAAATTGCTGACAGAGGAATGTTGAAGTCTTTATCTGAAACTGTGGATATGTCTATACCTTTTTTAAAATAGTTTTTCTTCATATATTGATCTATAATTAGGCACATTATACTTCCATTATTATAAATGCTTTTCTTTATCCTTGATCTTATACTTTGACCTAAAGTTCACTTTGGCTGATATAAATATAGTTATTGTAGTTTTCTGAATTTTAGTAGATTTGTAAAGTATACTCATATTTTACTTTAAACTTACAGCAATTAATTCTCACAGGTTTTATTTTTGCAAAAAGCTTTTATTTAATGTTTATTTTAAATGATATTTATACTAAATAATTCTACTTTGGTGTATTTTAGTTTTTTCCTATAGCACTTTAAGGATGCTCTTCTGCTATCATTGGGCTACATTGTTTTGATGAGAAATCTGAAGATACTCTGAACTTTGTTCCCTTGTTTGTATTGTTTCTTATCTCTTGGGCTTCTTTTAAATTTAACCTTATATTTCATTATTCTTGGATTTCAGAAAATGTATTAAAATGCACCTTGCTATTGTCAAGTGATTATTTGTAGATTATTTGGTGTCTATCAAAATTATGCCTTCAAATTGTTTTCTACCCTGACTGATTTACTCCTCTCCTTCTAGAACTACAATTGCACATATGCCAGACTGCGTGATATTGTCCCACAAATAACTAAGACTGTTCATTTTCTTCATCTTTTTTTAAATCTCTGTACAGTGCCCTGGATAGTGTCTGGTCCTATGACTTTAAGTTCAGTGGTATCTTTTTTTGTTTGTTTGTTTTTTCTTCAATGTCACATTATCTCATGCTCACTGATTGAAATTTTCATTTCAGATATTGCATTTTTCATGTGGAAACGTTATCTTTTTTCATTTCTACATATTCCATTTCTCTTCTAATTATGTTTTTCCCCTCTGTATTCTTGAGCATATTTATTATATTTATAATAGCTAAATTCTTATCAGTAAATCTATCATCTGTGTCATTCTGTTGTTTATACATCTTTTCCTATAAATGCATTTTCTTTCTTCCTGGGTTATGGATCTCATTTGATAATTTCCATAGTAATTTTGTGTCAGATGCTTGACATTGCATATATAATGTCTAGTATTTAAGGTGGTCACTTACTTGGCTGAAGAGAATGCAAATAATTTCCAGTCCTGTGTGAGCACTGGGAATTCTTCAATTTACAACTCTCCAAGAGTTGTTCTTGCTTAGATCCCTGGAGTTCTGCAGGTATAGATCAATAAATAGTAAAAGACTTAACTGGATTCTTATCCTGATTTCTTGAGCTCTTTTTCCTTCATAGTTATCTCCACTATGATATTCTTCCCTGCAAATTTTACCTCAGCTTCCCACAGCTCCCTTGTTTGTCTCACCTTGAGAGATTGCCTTGTTCTGCTGCTGTTCTCCTTTCTTCTACTGTGGCCTGAAAAGTATGAGTTAAGAAGCCCAGGGCCACCAGGCGCGGTGGATCACACCTGTAATCCCAGCACTTTGGGAGGCCAAGGCAGGTGGATCACCTGAGGTCAGTAGCTCGACACCAGCCTGGCCAACATGTGAAACCTCCTCTCTACTAAAAGTACAAAAAATTAGCCGAGCGTGATGGCGGCGCCTGTAATCCCAACTACCCAGGAGGCTGAGGCAGGAGAATCACGTGAGCTCAGGAGGTGGAGGGAGGTTGCTGTGAGCTGAGATCGTGCCACTGCACTGCAGCCTGGACAACAGAGCAAGACTTCATAAAAAAGCAAAAACAAAACAAAACAAAAAAGCCCCAGACAATTTTAGGGCTCCACTCATTTATGTCCTTTTTCTCAAGATTTTCAATCCTGTGTTGGCTTTTGTGCCAGTGCATGAAAACAGGTATTTCATTTATTTTATCCAAATTTTTTTAGCACAGAGTAAGTTCTGCATGAGGAATATTCATGGACAGAAACATAAGTTTAAGCATGACATTTCAATTACAAATTTTACCTGGCCAACACTTATCTCATCATCAAAATATAAATGGTTATTTACATTTATTGCCTCTCCTTTTTCATACCATGAGGCAACATTCTGACACAAATGGATACCTGAGTCGGCAGGAACAGAAAGACCTTTATAATCTCTCTGGTTTCCAAGCTTCTAAATTGTGTTATGTAAGCATCCAGCAAATTAATCTCATTACTTCAATCATGTCCTTCCTGAATCAAACTTGACTGACAGTTAAAGTTCGTTACTGGGTCCACGAATCACAAAAACTTTGTTCCTAAGGTTTTTCAATCTAAAATAATACCCCTGATCTCATAAAATTATGAGAAAGCCCTAAATATGTCACATGCAAACTTTCTTACTGGTGCAATATAAGGAGTCATTAGGCAAAATGTTAACAGTGAGAAGGACAGTGGTATGGGATCCTTAAAATTAGGCAAAGTTCTCTGGAAAACGTAGAAGTTCTCAGAAGTAAAAAAAATTTTCCATAATACAGTAAATTATTCAGGTTCTAGCTATTGCTACAAAACACTTAACACATTATATATCACAGAGATACGAAAATGCATTTCAAAACATTTAAATGATTAGTTTCCTATTAATTCATGAGAGCAATGAAAGAATAAAATGTTCTTTATTTTAAAAATAATGGTAAAGGCTAGGTGCGGTGGCTTACGCCTGTAATCCCAGCACTTTGAGAGGCCGAGGCGGGTGGACAATGAGGTCAGGAGATCGAGATCATTGTGCTAACACGGTGAAACCCATCTCTACTAAAAATACAGAAAACTAGCCGGGCGAGGTGGCGGGCGCCTGTAGTTCCAGCTACTCTGGAGGCTGAGGCAGGAGAATGGCCTGAACCCGGGAGGCGGAGTTTGCAGTGAGCTGAGATCCGGCCACTGCACTCCAGCCTGGGTGACAGAGTAAGATTCCGTCTCAAAAATAAATAAATAAATAAATAAAGTAAGCATTAAAGGGTATTGTCAGAAGAAAAAATCTTCATATTGGACATTATAGTAACAGCGTATCATTCATGACAATTCTAATTCTGCTACTAACAGATTTTCTCTGTTTTGAGAAAAATCTTGAGTATGAAATTTTGAATGTGTTTAAGCAAGTTCGTGGTAAACAGAAGGCTTGCAGAGCACCTCGGAAGGAACATTTTCCCAATGTTGGCAACACAGGACTATGTTTTCCATGCATAGTCTGTTGGGAAAAAAAAAAAAGGTTGTTGGAATATGAACACTACTGTGTTTTCAGCTGAATATGTATTTTAAAGAATAAGAGTTGAAATGATGCAAATTTAAAAGACTGTCTTCATTAGCAAACATCTAAGACAAATGTTGAAATGTTTTGTCTTCACTAGCATAACTCCATAAGGATTTACAATCTGGCAATAATTTCACTAAACATTTAAGATTATTCTGTCAGTTTTGCATTAAACTCAAAGAAAAACTGAGTTTTAACAGCTAAAAGATGTGCTCAAGCACAAAATCTGTGATAATGTTAAGAAAAGAAACTCAAATATCAGTTGCAGCTTTCAAAGTAGAGAGAAAGAAAAAAGGTTAACACTGTAAGATGAAAATCTTTTAAGCACAAACATTTCTGAGTAGATCTTATCGTCTATTAGTAATATATTAGCACTTATAGTGGGAGAGGTTGGGCAAGTGATTAGCTTTGAGTGAAGTAAGAATCTTGAACCATAGGAATACATTTGTGATATTTTTAAAAACTGGGTAAATAAACCACAAGCCACCTTAAAACCTGAAGTTAAACAAACTTTAGTCAATTTAGAAAAGGAAAGACCGAATCGTTGAAACAATTAAAGCTAGATATCATTGATATCTGTTAGTGATTTGGTTTTCAAATAGAAAATAATAAGTGATTATGTTTCATGCTTGTACATGAAAAGGAATCTACAGACAGAGATGTGGACCTACGTAAAGGCAGACTTGTAGCGGGTAACTGATGTATAAGCCAGCCCATAAGACAACACTTGTATTTCGTTTTGCAGAATAGTAGAGAAAATAGGTTGCTTACTAATTCTACTTTCAATGGCATTGGGGGAAGAATTTTGTAAACTCAGGCAAGTTAATAGAACTTTTCTCACTTTCAAAATAAAAATGTTGATCTCATCTAGGTAACCTCTGGGATTTGTTCTAACTCTAAAAATTAAATTACAGTAGCCAGGTGGAGTGGATCACGCCTGTAATCCCAGCACTTTGGGAGGTCGAGGTGGGCTGATCACTAGGTCAGAGTTTGAGACCAGCGTGGTCAACATGGTGAAACCCCGTCTTTATTAAAAATACAAAAAATTAGCTGAGTCTGGTGGTGCACACCTGTAATCCCAGCTACTTGGGAGGCTGAGACAGGAGAATTGCTTGAAACCAGGAGGCAGAGGTTGCGGTGAGTGGAGATCGCGAAATTGCACTCCAGCCCGGGTGACAGAGCAAAATTCCATCTCAAAAAAAAAAAAAAATTAATTAAATTATAATTTTTAAATGAAGGAAACATTGATAGAATCAACAGAAGCGCCTGTAGTTCATTCCAAACAAAAGTAAAATTTGTTTTGAATTTTTTTCTATTTCAGTAGAAAATCTAAAATTTTGTGCAGTTATATTAAATATTATTTATAACTTTGCAAAATGCTGAATTTGGTATTGCCTTATTTCGAGAAGATGTACAAGTGATAAATCTAAAACTTATGATAGTATTTGGGATCACAAAAATTTATTACTATCACCATTCCCTTTAATCTATAGAGGGAGGTTACATTTGTTTCCAGGTGAAATTACCTGTATATGTTCTGTTTTTCATTAAAATAAATAATTGCAGCAAAAGTTTATTATCCATGTTGTCTTGCACATATAAAAAAGTCACAATTATAATATGCTATCATAGATTCATTGTATCCAGGAAACAAATATCAATAAATTTAGAAGAAAATGATAAGTTCATTCATAGTTGAAGATAGTCTAAACAAAAAAGCAATGTCAAAGATACAAACTCCAGTCTCGGCAACATGACAAAACCCAGTCTCTACAAAACACAAAAACTGATCTGGGCGTGGAGGCACACTACTGTGGTGGCAGCTGCTAGGAAGCTCAAATGGGAGAATTACCTCAGCTCGAGAGGTTGAGGCTACAGTGAGCTGAAATTGTGCCACTGTACTCCAGACTGGGTGACAGAGTGATACCCTGTCTCAAAGAAAAGAAAAAATAAGATACAAACTACTGTACCTTCAAATCGATTTGAATAGAGACTCATTACGTTATATTGCTGAGGAATTTTTAGAAAAGCAATTATTTTAATTTTTTAACTTTTTCTGAGATATTTTTATCTGTTTCTTATTTAAGCACACCAACACCAGGAAGCTTATTTCCTTATAATAAAACAATATGAATTCAATGGTTAGGAATATATTCCTGTCTTCCTGTAACCTGTACTGTCACACCTTATGCTGGCTCCCAATTCAGAACAAATCTGTTCTTTCAATCAGTCAAATATACAATATCAAATAACAGATGTCATTTTCTTTATGACACTTCTCTCAATATCGAATGCTATCATTTCTCTTTCTGGCCTACTTCTCTCTGAACGAAGTCTCTCATTATCCTTTAGCAATTCTTGAATTGGTTTGAAGACTTCTTTACATACCATTGGTTTTCCTTTGAATGCACCTTAATCTGTTTTCTGTTAAATATTATCAAGGATTACATATACTCCATATCCACTATATTAGTCAGAGTTTTCCAGATCAGTGGAACCAATAGAAGATTATATCCCAGGAGAGCCAAAAAAAAAAAAAAAAAAAAAAATGCACTTCCAGTCCGAATTCTGAAACCACGTGCCTACTGGTACAACACAAAGAAAACAGTATTTCTTTTCTGTGTTCCTCACAAAAGTGATTAACATTGGCATAATCATGACAAGCTCTCAGAAAAAAACATGTTTAAAAAATTTATGAAATAATTGGTCTGTATCTTCAACAGGTCAAGGTCATAAAACAAAACAAAACAAAACTCAACGATTTTTTTTTCAGATAAAAGGAGAGTGACATTACAGCTGAAATCAATGCATGATTCCTGATTAGATTTGAGAACAAAATAGCCATAAATAACACTAGTGGGATAATTGGAAAAATTTTAGTATGGAATGTAGATTATATAATGTATAATATTAAATTTCCCAATTTATATAGGTGTACTATCATTCAGAAAGAAAATTTTCCTTGTCTTTAGCTAACTAAGAATTAAATATTTAGGGATAAATGGGCATGTTTTGATGAATGCAATTTACTTTCAATTTATGTAGTCTCAAATGACACAAGTGTGTGTGTACGTATATTTATGTTTGAAAAATAGACGACAAGAGAGAGAACATGAGAGACAGAAACAAGGAAAGAGAATGAAAGTGAGAAAAAGTGAGCAAAAGTGAAAGCAAATGGGACAAAATACTGACAAATGATACTGAGCAAAGGTTAGGTGAATATTCTTTATATAACTCTTATAATTTTGCAAAACTATTGAAATTATATTAAAATAAAAACTGTCCCCCACCAAAAATATATATATTTGTCTCAACAAGAAATTTGCAAGTCTTTTAGACCAAACACATTGCAAGCTTGAAATAATAGATTAGTGTGTGTACATATGTATTATATATATAAAATATATAATATATTACCTTAATATATAATAGGTGTATACACATATATAACCTTAATTATGATGAGAATAACCTTTTCCCTCACACCTAAGCTATGATAATAATAAACTTACATGTTCTCAAAAATTCTGTTTTCGTATGAACTTGTAATCACTTTAAAACCAAGCAATTTAATGTGTAAAAATAATGTGTAAAATAAAAGATCTGCCTGTTTTCAAAAATATTTTACAAAAATCCTTAAATTATTAAAAGAAACACATCTATATTACAGATGTAAGCATGTTACGAAAATGTGATTTATACTCACTAATTTTCTACAAGACTGTAAAATTCTAATTTGCAAAGTACATGTCATTGTACAATTTTCATTTTTAAAATGTTCTTTCTTCAATAATTTATAAGCCAGCAGTAAATTTTATGCATCCAATTATCAAAATTGCTTTGAAATATAATGCTAAGCTGACAGTGAAATGTTCAAAATTACTAATTAAGTATTGCATCATTGTGAAATAAAAGATTTTGAGAATTATAGAATATAAATGTAATGATATACATCTAAGTAAGACAACCATATTAATTGATATTATCTCATTAAAGATGAATATTGAGAATTTTTATAACAGATATGAAAAACATCAGCAGAAACACTAACAAAATATCATGGGAAATAAATATCATGATATAAAATGTATATTACCCAGATAGCATACTCAATGCTTTATTTAAAGCTGATGACTCTCATTAGAATTTAAAAATAATTATAGTTATTTTATGGATATTATAAAAAATGGTAACTTTCAAAACTTAAAACACTATTACTAACAATATAAATTAGTTTCTTATTTTTCCATAATAAACTAAATCCATTTATTTAAAAATCTTTCTGTGTTAATACTCAACCTACCTCAGAGGAAGAAGCACATTAGCTAAACCTTAAAGAATGAATAGGTGACTACAAAGTGAAAACATTTCAAGGGTATATCCCTGAAGGACCTGGCATATTTAGACAACGTCTCAATGCATTACAATACTTAAAAGAGGTAAAACAGAGGTCAAACATATAAGCAAGAAAAAACAATAATTCCATTAAAAAGCAGGCAAAATCATGAATCAAAATTTCTCCAAAAATGTACAAATGGCCAACAAACATATGAAACAGTGCTCAACATCACTAATCATCAGGAAAATACAAATTAATACGACAGTGAGATATCACTTTGCTCCAGCCGGAATAGCCACTATTAAATACTTAAAACACAATAGATGTTGGCATGCATATGCTGAAAAAAGGAATACTTATACACTGCTGGTAGGAATGTAAATCAGTACAGCCTCTGTGGAAAATAGTATGGAGATTTCTCAAATAACTAAAAGCAAATCTACTATTTCATCCAGCAATCCCACTACCATCTACTTAAAGGAAAAGAAGGCACTGTACAGAAAAGACACTTGCATGTGTATGTTTACTGCATCACAATTCACAATTATAAAGCTATGGAATCAACCTAAGTGCCCATCAACTGGTGAGTGGATAAAGAAAATGTGGTTATACACACACACGTGTGCACATGCACACACACACACACAAATACACCATGGAATACTGCCCAGCCATCTAAAAAAAGAATTAAAAAAATGTATTTTGCAGAACTTGGATGGAACTGGAGGCCATTATTCCAAGTGAAGTAACTCAGGAATCAAAGCCAGATACTGCATGTTCTCACTTATAAGTGGAGCTAAGCTATGGGTACACAAAGGCATGTAAAAACAGTATAATGAACATTGGAGACTCAAAGGGGGAGGATGTGAGGGGAGTGAGGAATAAAATCAACTACCTATTGGGTACAATGTATGCTACTTGGGTGACAGGTGCACTAAAATTCTAGATTTCAACACTGTACAATTCATCCATATATCCAAAAACTACTTGTAACCCTAAAACTAATGAAATAAAAAATTTTAATTATAAAACATGGGAAATAAGAATGTTTTAAAAAACAATGTGTTCAGAAGGAGAGATTTTTCAATTATGACTACAGACAAGGCTGGAGTGACAAGTTAGTGTTATATTGTAAATGGTCTCACAAAATCAAAAAATAAGAAATTTAAGTTTTATCCTACAGGCAAGAAAAACATTAACTATTATCAAAATCAATTTTGTTTAGGAGAAAAATATATTTGGGAAGAGAACTCTGCAGTAATATGAAAATGGAATAAATGTATTAGCCAAAAGAAGGAACTTAGTGATAAGAACTAGGAGATTGTTCCAATAGATCAAACTAGTAATGTCAAAGATGATAAACTACATGACAATAATACCAGAGCAGAATTTTAGCTTTTGGTAACTTATTAAATGTTGTATACATAACACTGGTTTCTGGCTTTTGAGACTGTTGATACAGTTTGGACATGATTGGTTCGTCTCCACCAAAACTCATGTTAACATTCAATCTTCAGTTTGGTGGTGTTGGGAAGTGGAGCCTAGTAGAAGGTGTTTGGGTCATGGGGGTAGGTCTCTTATGAATGGCTTGGTGCTGTTCTCAAGGTAGGGATGATTTCTTGCTCTTGTGAGACTGGATTAATTTTCGTTGAAATGGATTAGTTCTCGCAAGAGTGAGTTGCTGTAAAGCCACAAAACTCCTCAGGTTTTTCCTTCTTTGCTTGCATCAGTTTCCCCTTTGACCTTCTCTGCCACATTGTGACGTAGCATGAAAGCCCTCACTAGAAGCCAGGGCCATGCCCTTGGACTTCACAGTCTGCAAAGCTGTGAAGTTAAATAAACCTCTTTTCTTTATTGATTACCAGTCTGAAGTATTTTTATAGCACCACAAAATAGAGTAAAACACTGGGTAAACAGCAGAGCCAACATTTCCTAAATGTGTAGTTTGTAATGTGTGGGGATTAGACTTGTCACCAAGTACAACAGATACTTGGGAATATAATTCATCTTAATACCTTCACTGGCAAAAGCCAAGGCATGAAAATTATGCTAGCTAAATGAACTATGTAGTCCACATGGACAAAACCAAACAGACAAACTCTTAATTTCTGACCTAGACTTGAGAGCTCTGTACATTTGATGCTACACAAAATGCTACCGAAAATACTATGCAGCCAGTGGGGTTACTACATACAGAGGTATACAGCAAGCTGCCCCAGAATCTGAGGAGAAAGTTATGCTCTGAAAATATTACAAGTAAACTGCTCTTAACAAAGCACACTTCAAATGAAATGTATGCCCAGAATTCATGTATAGGAAAGTATTTTTTCACTGCTCTTAGAGAATGAAAATTTAAATTTTACAGTGTAATTTTGGACAAACATATATAAAGGTTTTATTTATTTAATAGAACTTGTCCCAAAAAAACCCTAAATATTATATCTCAATTATTTTTAAAACATAACAAATGGCCAAAAAATCGTCTCTGATCTTTTTTTTTTCCTTTCAACCATGTATCATACTAGAACAACCAACAAAAAAAAGGAAAATAACTTTAGACTTGTAAATAAACATACCAATAATTTTATATTAAATTGACAATCACTATCCTAGTATTTTCAAAAATTAAAATCTACCACATCCACAAAATGCAAAATTTCCAATGTTTAATACAAATTCCCTAATGGATTGTTTCCTTTAGAAAAATCCATTTGGTTTTTTTGTGTGTGTGCGTGCGTGCGTGTGTGTGTGTGTAATTTAGCTTCTAAAACTTTATCATAAAATCATACATAAAATAGGCCGGGTGTAGTGGCTCACGCCTGTAATCCCAGCACTTTGGAAGGCCGAGGCGGGTGGATCACGAGGTCAGGAGATCGAGACCATCCTGGCTAACATGGTGAAACCCCGTCTCTACTAAAAAACGCAAAAAATTAGCCGGGCGAGGTGGCGGGCGCCTGTAGTCCCAGCTACTCAGGAGGCTGAGGCAGGAGAATGGCGTAAACCCGGGAGGCAGAGCTTGCAGCGAGCCAAGATCAGGCCACCGCACTCCAGCCAGGGCGACAGAGCGAGACTCCGTTTCAAAAAAAAAAAAAAAAATACATAAAATAGTAAGTAGATTTCCCTAGAAAATTTATTTTATTGATCTAAATATTATTTCAAATGTTATTATTCTATTTATATTTTGATAATCCATAATTAACCTTAATTTCTAAGAGTAGAGCAAAGGTAAACAGTGAAAAGTATTCATCTTTCAATTCAGAAACAGGCAGACATTCTGTATATTGGTAAATAAAATACTTTTAAAAATGTTCTTTTCATGATCTATTATGGAGTTAATTTAGCCTAAGTCTTTTGCTATAAGGGAAGCATTTTTCTGGAGGTTATTATTACAAAAGCCCTTGTAAATCTGTGAAACAAAAATCAGAATTCTTAGTAGGCTAGTCAGTGCTCTAAAAGCATAATTATCATTCCAGAAATTGTAGTTTCTTTCACACAATTACTGCAAAGAAAAATAGTAAGAAGATAACATCCAAGTTATGCAAGATAAATAAGGTATAGCTTTCTCCTGTTCACCATCATGCCTATAGTTAGCAATATTTTATTGTGCACTGAAAAATGTCTTAAGGGAGCAGATGTCATGGTAAATAGCCTCACCTCAATACAATATATATTTGTACATGTATGTGTGTGTACATAAATGCACATTAAAGCAAAAATTTAATTAAAAATAATATCCAAATTATAGAAATAAAAAATAAAGACATAACTATCATATGTGTATAGCAAATGGATTGTAACATGTAGCAAATATTGGAAAGTTGAGAAGATAAAATCTCAAGGATAAAGTTAGTATTTTATTATTTCAACAGAAGGCACAATATAGATGTAGTGATAGGAATTGGAAAGAAAATATACATGGCTATAGTATTTGATATATCATGGCTTATGTTAGCTTCAATTTCACAGTTAAAAACTGGATTTAGCAATCAATCTAACGTAATGATAATTTTGGAATCTGTATCCTCTCCTCCTACTCTTTTAAAAAATACTTTCATTATAAACCATATTTTCTTAATGCCATCAGTAGAAAACAGATGTTAATTAACTTCACTTTTTTAAAGAAAAAGGTAGAAATCACTACATGCAGATCTTCACAAAAATAAAACATTCATATGAAAAAGTATTTGTAATATTTCACTATTAGGTTCAATTTAATTAAATTGTCTACGTGTGTCCAGCCTTTGCTCTTTACATGCCTAGCAATACAGTGTTACAATGTTGAGTCAAAAATTATGACACTATCAAATTTAAAAAAAACTCTTATTCAAAGTAAAAGCTAATGCCCTTTTTATAAAACTGAACAATATATAAAAATATATTTAATATATATATTTAATATTATATATATTTAATATATATATTAAATTTAAAATATATTTAACAATATATAAAAATATAAAACTGAACAATATAGCAATAAAACCTCAATTAGTTATTTGCTGATTCGGCACCTACCTACATCTTAGTTTCAACTGATGAAGAATTTCTGCAAAAAAATAAATAAATAAATAACATTTCTAACTTCTGCCTCAGTAATGATCAAGGAGAAATCATAGAAGCATTTTTCAAGGTTTTTGCTTAATGAGTTTCTGCAAGTTTTCTTAGTGGGTTTTTTTTTCTCTGATGAGTTAATGCTTCTCACACAAGCAATAATTGAGAAAAATAGTAAAGGAAAATGTACTCAAGAAACCACTTAAGACAAATCTCTTAGGAGGAATTATGTATTGAATTTATTTTCCTCTGATTCTGCTCTCATGCTCCCTCTCCACCCACCATCCCCTTGTGCCACACACACACACACACACACACACACTCGCTCACTATAGTAAGTAGGCTTTTCTTATCAGAGGATTCAGATGGGAAAAAGAAAACATTTGTTCCTGTAAAACTGATGTTTAGTTTAAATTAGTTTAAAATTATGGCTTTTGTTCATTTATTTATGTTGTTAAATGCCAATGTCTTTCTTTAAATCTTTATTGGGGTGGGCCACCGTGTCCATTGATATCTAAATTATTTGAATATATGAATTCATGTATTATGTACCCACAAGTAATTAAGAGGGCCACATATATCATAAAGAGGTTTCAAGTTCAATGAATTTCTACAGCTAAATAAAATTTATGTCATTCTCATTTAAAGTTATACTGAAAATAAGTATCTCATTTACATTTGAAAGATTCAGTTTATCTCTATTCAGTAGGATGTTTTTGAATTAAATATGGTATAACATAATAAATGTATTTATCAACCAGCTTTATCCTTTTTCGCTTATTATGATGGGAAACTCTTCAAGCTATCTGCATTTACACTTTACATATATGTTTCATTTTTAATAAGATTTAATGTGTTACATACACTTACAGAAGTGTTTAATGAAATGTCTTTTCCTTTATGCTTTCAAAAATACTTATATAGTAATAATGCTCACAGAATTCTGTTTTGAGAATGTTTGCCTTTGGAACATAATAAACGAAAATAAACATCTCTTCTTTCCCTTGATTTTTATTGTCTCTCTGGCTTTGAATTGCATTTCAGACAAAAATAATGCATACAATTAAATGCTTTTTAATGAATTAACGGAGTTATACAACCATCAACACAATCCAGTTTTTGAGCATTTCTATCACTACAAAAAGCGTCCATCTGCCCCTGTGAGATCACCTGCCTTTCCTCTGGTGTCCTACCTAACCCTCTCACCCTCCCTACCCCCACATTGGACACAAAACCTAATCTTTCAGTCTCTCTGTGAAGCAGGATATTTCCCTGACCCCTTCGTGGGACTTGTGTGGGGCTTGCCCTCGTTTACTCAGCCTGTGAGTGTCAAATCCTTGTGGGAGGGAGCACACGGGTGAACAAGGTGGTAACTGAGGTGCATGAGTGCTGGAACCAGCTGACTGTCTTGGCACTGGCAGGATCAAACCCCACTAACTCAGACCCACTGCATTCCACCCCATGCGGGAGGCAGTGCATAGGTGAGCAGGTGCAGGAGCCATAGGTGAGCAGGTGCAGGAGCCAGAAAGAGCCCCGGCAGGAGTGAACTCCTACAGATCCCACAGCAGCATCCAGATGGGGTGCCTGTGACTCCCAAAGCCCCAGAGGGGGTGTCTTTTAGCTCTGCCATCCACAGAAAGCTTCAGTGTTAATAGCTCAGTGAGCCCTCTGCCTTTTCACGTGAGGCCAGTGAGGGCAAAGGGCCAGTGTGATAACCTTTTGTATCACCATTTGTGGTTCGCGAGCTCTTGTCTGGTGTCCCTGAAAAATGAGGTCACATGAACCAATTGAAGGATGGTAAATAAGGGGATTTTATTGCTGATGAAAGTGGCTGCCAGTGAGGAGGGGAGCTAAAAAGGGGACGGGGTGAAGGCAATCTTCCCCTGAAGTCCAGCTGTATCCAACTGGGTTATTCTCTGAAGTTACCATGTCAGGCTGTTCCTCTGAAGTCAAGTCACTTCTCTGACATGCAGCTATAGTCTTTCCAAGGTACAGTTTTGCAGGCAGGGTGGGCCATGGATGGTTTAGGAAAAGGCAACATTCAAGCAGGAAAACAGATATAAGTTCTCATTTTGGGCTATGGTTTCAGGCTTTTTGGATTGAGGATGGGGTTTCACCAGGGACCCGCCCTCTTCTGCCTGGAATTTCTCTGCCTCCTGTCCCTATCCTCGATACATAGAATCATGTTGATATGGTTTGGCTGTGCCCCCACCCAAATCGCAACTTGAATTGTATCTCCCAGAATTCCCACGTTATGGGAGGGACCCAAGGGAAGGTAATTGAATCATGGTGGCTGGTCTTTCCTTTGCTATTCTCATGATAGTGAATAAGTCTCACAAGATCTGATGGGTTTTTAAGGAGTTTCCACTTTTGCTTCTTCCTCATTTTCTCTTGCCACTGCCATGTAAGAAGTGCCTTTTGCCTCCCACCATGATTATGAGGCCTCCCCAGCCATGTGGAACTGTAACTCCAATTAAACCTCTTTTTTTCACAGTCCTGGATATGTCTTTATCAGCAGAGTGAAAACGGACTAATGCAGTAAATTGGTACCAGGAGTGGGGCTTTGCTGAAAAGATACCAGAAAAAGTGGAAGCAACTTTGGAACTAGGTAACAGACAGATTGGAACAGTTTGAAGCGCTCAGAAGAAAACAGGAAAATGTGGGAAAGTTTGGAACTTCCTACCACCTTGTTGAATGGCTTTGACCAAAATATTGATAGTGATATAGACAATAAAATCCAGGCTGAGGTGGTCTCAGATGGAGGTGAGAAACTTGTTGGGAACTGGAACAAAGGTGACTCTTGTTATGTTTTTTGTTTGTTTGTTTTTGAGACGGAGTCTCGCTCTGTCCACCAGGCTGGAGTGCAGTGGCACAATTTCGGCTCACTGTAAGCTCCGCCTCCAGGGTTCACGCCATTCTCCTGCCTCAGCCACCCGAGTAGCTGGGACAACTCGGTGCCCAACTATGCCCAACTAATTTTTTGTATTTTTTTAGTGGAGACGAGGTTTCATCGTGTTAGCCAGGATGGTCTCCATCTCCTGACCTAGTGATCTATCCGCCTCGGCCTCCCAATGTGCTGGGATTACAGGCGTGAGCAACCGCGCCCAACCTCTTGCTATGTTATGAGACTGGCAGCATTTTGTTCCCACCCTCGATATTTGTGGAACTTTGAACTTGAGAGAGATGATTGAGGATATCCGGCAGAAGAAATTTCTAAGCAGCAAAGCATTCAAGAGGTGACTTGGGTACTGTTAAAGGAATTCAGTTTTAAAAGGGAAAAAGAGCATAAAAATTCAGAAAATTTGCAATAGAAAAGAAAATTCCATTTTCTGGGAAGAAATTCAAGCCAGCTGCAGAAATTGGCATAAGTAGCAAGAAGGTTAATGTTAATCCCCAAGACCAAGGGGAAAATGTCTCTAGGGCATGTCACAGACCTTCATGACAGCCCTTCCCATCACAGGTCTGGAGACTTAAGAGCAAAAAGTGGTTTTGTGGGCCAGGCCCAAGGTAACCATGCTGTGTGCAGCCTAGAGACTTGGTGCCCTATGTCCCAGTTGCTCCAGTCGTGACTGAAATGGGCCAATGTACAGCTCGGGCTATGGCTTCAGAGGGTGGAAGCCCCAAGCCTTGGCAGCTTCCACGTGGTGTTGAGCCTGAGGTACAGGGACGTTAAGAATTGAGGTTTAGAAACCTCCACTTAGATTTCAGAGAATGTATGGAAACATCTGGATGTCCAGGCAAAAGTTTGCTACAGAGGCAGGGCCCTCATTGAGAACCTCTGCTAGGGCAGTGTGGAAGGGAAATATGGAATCAGAGCCCCCGTGCAGAGTGCCTACTGAGGCACTGCCAAGTGGAGCTGTGAGAAAAGGTCCACCACCCTCCAGACCCCAGAATGGTAGATCCACTGACAGATTGCACCCTGCAACTGGAAAAGCTACCGACACACAACGTCAACCCAGGAAAGCAGCCAGGAGAGAGAATGTACCCTGCAAGCCAGAGCTGTACCCAGGGACAGAGCTGCCCAAGACCATGGGAACCCACTTCTTGCATCAGTGTGACCTTGATGTGAGATCTGGAGTCAAAGGAGATCATTTTGGAGCTTTAAAATTTGACTGCCCCACTGGATTTTAGACTTACATGGGGCCTTTAGTCCTTTTGTTTTGGTCAATTTCTCCCATTTGGAACAGCTGTTTTTACCCAATACCTGTGCTCCCATTGTATCTAGGAAGTAACTAGCTTGCTTTTGATTTTACAGACTCATAGGTGGAAGGGACTTTCTTTATCTCAGATGAGACTTTGGACTGTGGGCTTTTGGGTTAATGCTGAAATGAGTTAAGACTTCGGGGGACTGTTTGGAAGGCATGATTGGTTTTTAAATGTGAGGACATGAGATTTGGAGGGGCCTGGGGCAGAATGATATGGTTTGGCTGTGTCCCCACTCAAATCTCAACTTGAATTGTATCTCCCGGAATTCTGTGATGTTGGTGGAGGGACCCAGGGAGAGGTAACTGAATCACAGGGGCCATTCTTCCCTGTGCTATTCTCGTGATAGTCAGTAAGTCTCATGAGAGCTGATGTGTTTATCAGAGGTTTCTGCTTTTGTTTCTTCCTTATTCTCTCTTGCTGCCACCATGTAAGAAGCATTTTCACCTCCCATCATGATTCTGAGGCCTCTCCAGCCATGTGTAACTGTAAGTCCAATTAAACCTCCTTTTCTTCCCAGTCTTGAGTATGTCTTCATTGGCATGAGAAAACAGACTAATACACATATAATATATAGTTTTTTGAATCTGGTTTCTTAATTTTGAGGCTAATCCATGTAATAGCATATACAAATAGTTTATTCCTTTTTATTGCTGAATAGCAATCCATTGAATGGATGTACCACATTTTCTTCCAGTCACCAATTTACAGACATTTTGATTGTTTTGTATTTTTGATTATTGTAAATAATACTACTTATTATTAATTAGTGTGAAAAAGTACACTACTTATTGTGTACACAATGAGTACTCTAACAATACATGTATGCATACATATAGCAAATAAGCACTCAGGTACAATCTTTGTGTAGACATATTTTCATCAATTTTTGGGTTGAGACTGAGGCATAGAATTGCTGGGTTGTAAGGTAAATTTTACATTAATCAATTTTTTTTAAACTGCTAAATTCTTCCCAAGTAAGGCTGTACTATTTTACATTCCCACCATCAATGTAAAAGGTTTCCAATGTCTCCACATCCTTGCTGTTTTCCTTTTAATAAATTATTACTATACATCTCAGTGGCTATAAAGTGGTTCATCACTGTGGTTTTTAATCTGTACTATTCTAATTAATAATAATGATGAACTTTTTTCATTTGCTAATTGGGCACTTTATCTTCTTTGGTGAAGTGTCTATTAAAAGCTTTTGCCCATTTTAAAAATGAGTTGTTCATCTCCTTATCTAGTTCTCAGGCTTTTACTTTGTTCTGTACACAAGTCCCTTGTTGCGTATTTGATTTTCAAATATTTTCTACACAAGTTTGTGGCTTTCCATTTTCTTAACACCATACTGTGAAGGTCAAATGTCATTTTTAATTTTGATGAAGTTCATTTCATTTATTCTTTCTTCTTGTTTTTAATTATGCTTTTGGTGCCCTAACTTAGAATTCTTGGCTTAACTCAGGTTTTAAAGATTATCTATGTTCTTTAAAATACATATAACTTAAAGTCTTATATTTAGTTAAAAAATGTACAGGCTATTTTTTATGAGTGTATTATATGAAATAGAGTATAAATTCATCTTCCTGACTATGAATATGCAATTATCCCAGCACTATTTTTGAAATAGATTACCCTTTTTATTGAATTCCCTTGGTTTCTTTGTTGGAAATCATTTGACCTTAAAGATAAAATTTTTAAATTTTATTCCATAGATTCAATATTTATGCTTATGCTAATATCACGTTGTCTTGATTCTTTTAGCATCATAGTACATTTTGAAGTGAGGAAGTATAAGTTATTCTGTTCATTCTTCTCTTTAAACATTGTTGATGCTATTCTGGATCCTTTGCATTTCCACATATATTTTAGGATAAGCACATCAATTTCAGCAAAATGCCTGCTGGGGTTTTTATGGAGATCGCCTTTCTAACAATATTGAATCTTCCATCCATTTACATAGGATGTCTCGATTTATTTAGAATTTCATTACTTTCTATCAACAATACTTTTAGTTTTCAGTGTACAAAGTCTTACACTTTTTTGTTAAATTTATTTTTCTTCGTTTTATTCCTTTTGATGCTAACATGAATTGAGTCCTTTAGTATTTCAAGTGCTAGTACACAGAAATGCAACTGTTTTTTATAGATTGTTCTTACATCCTGTGAACTTACAGAACTTGTTTATTGGCAATAGAAGTGGTTTTGTGGATTACTTAGGACTGTCTACATAAACAGTCATGTCACTGCAAATAGAGACAGTTTTACTTTTTCCTTTCCAATTGAGATGAGTTTGGTTTCTTTATCTTTCCTTATTGTGCTGGTAGAACTTTCAGTTCAATATTGAATTGGAGTGGTGAGAGTGAATATTTCTGCCTTGGTCCCAATTTTAGGGGAAAAACACTTCATCTTTCACCGTTAAGTATGATGCTAGCTGTAGTGTTTTCATAGATGCCAGTTATCAGGTTGAGAAAGTTTCCTTTTGTTCTTAATTTGTTGAGTTTTGCCATGAATAGATGTTGGATATTCTCAAATGATATTCCCATTTTTCTATTTATTCTATTAATATAGCATATGGCATTAATTAATGTTCTGATATTAAACCAATCTTGAATTTCTGGGATAAATCCTACTTGGTTATGATTTATAATCATTTTTATACGTTGTTGAATTTAGTTTACTTACATTTATTTGAGAAGTTTTTGATCTGTACTTATGAATGATATTAGCCCATTACTTTCTTGTAACTATCTGGCTTTGGTATTACCGGTATTGTAAAATAAGTTGAGAAGTGGTCTCTCTCTCTCTATTTTCTGGATGATTTTTTGAAGCACTGGTATCACTTCTTCTTTAACGATGAGATAGAATGGTTTCTCTTTCAATTCCTTTAAAGTATTAGTGTTCTCTTCAAATCTGCTCCAGTTGTGTTCTAATATTATTTCATGCACTCTCCTTTAATAATCAAGTCTGCAACTGTAACTGTACTGTCAGCTTGCAGTTTGTAGACTGAGTGCATCCAAATCTGTATCTCCATTTCAAATTTCCCTCTTAAGTTCTATATTTCTCTTTTTAATTAGCCACTGGCTATTTATTTCTAAATGCTCACTGGCATTTCAACTACCCAAATTATTCTATCTTTGTTAATAGAATAAAAGCCATATAGCTACCCACATCTACTTTGAGCCATGAGCTTACCCACATCTACTTTGTGCTACCGTATATTTGATGATTACTAAATCTTGTAAACACTACATCCAGGATATCTCTTGAATCTTTCTTCTCTTCTTCTCTTACACAATTATTATTTCCCACTTGAATTAAACTAATCACTCAACAGTTTTTTGTTGTTGTTGCTCCTGTTTGGGGGCTACTTTTGATCATATGCTTTAACCAGAAGACCTTATTTGAAATATTAGAGGTGGTAACTAGAATATCCTGTAATTTATAAGTGAAACCTTCAGTCAATAGAAAGGACAATGTCATCCAAAGCAGCCTGACTTTACGGCTATGTGTGTCAGTGTGATGAAGAATAATAACAGGTCCCTTCTTGGTATTTACTCTTTCTTTTTCTTGTCTTTTTGTAATGTAAAACTCTGCCTAAGGTTAATACTGTGCCTTTCTCCATTAAAAAATGTTTCTTGCCCTTAATTATTTCCTGCAAGGGAGTTGTAAAATTTATCAGCTCTTCACCCAAAGCCTTAGATCCAAGGAAAAATGATCATGTATATTGTCCAAAACTTAAATTGCAAATAACCTTTTTTGTATTGTAATTTTCTTTAATTCTCTCATGTGAATATCTGCCGATACTATCTCCCTAAAATATAATCAGCAAAAGTAGAGTTTTTTTAAAAAGTCAAGCACAAATATACATAGATGATAAAACCTGGGAAAAGGGAAAGATGATAAATAAGTAAAAGAAATTATTTTCATACTCCTAACCCTCAGAAAGTTATGCATAATACATTTGCTTGATGAATGGATATTGTAGTTCAAAGCATAAAAAGCAATTACAGTGACATTTTTAATGACCTGCATGTACAGTAACAATGGTTCCAAAATGCCCATGATTATATATTTAACTGCTGTTAATAAAATTGCTTATTTTTAAAAAATCAGTTAACTTTACAAATGAAATAACAGTTAATACCAATTACCAGTTGTCAAGCTAACCACTGAATATTAAAAGGTAGATATTTTGCTCCTTCGGCTTGTTCAGCCTGCTTCCAAGGTCGGGGAATAGGGAATAAAGTTAAACATCTATGAGATTAGAATGTTAGGGTCCAATATCCTTCCTTCGGCATTTACACACTACCACTACAGTTATATTTCAACACTATTCATTATGCCTGACTGTCTCCTTGTCTAGTTTTGAAAGCAATTACAGAATATTCATATCCTGAAACATGGTTATATTGCTCGTTCAAAAAATGTGCTTTTCAATATAGTGAGATTGTTCTTTCAAAAAAAGTCACTTTATTTAAAATTAAATCGAAGGCTCTGTGCAACCATTTCCCTTTCATATAAATCACACACAAAATTTAAAAACCAAAACCAACGGTACATACAAGACCTTAAAAGACTCACTTTATGGTCATATTTTCTGATTTCTGATTTTCTGAACTTTAAAAATATATTTACAAAAGAATTTTTGTGGAACCCACTTTTCTTTGTATGGTATTTTTTTATATAATCATACATTTTATTTGTGTAAATACTGCATACCTTGTAACTCTTGCATGGCAAAAAAATATTTTTTGCTCAAATTTTCTCATGATTTAATACAAGTTGAATATATTATATAAATTGGCTTTTAACATCTTGGTGTTTAAAAATCTTCAGTAGATGGAAATGATGTTCATTTATAACAATTTATGCTATCTGTAATTTGCTTACACTTAGTTGTAGAAGAATTAGCACATTCATAAAAGTCTGTACGGTAAGGATATTAGAAATTATCTAGACATAGGTTTCTCAAAGTGTGCTTCTGAACAAGTAGCATCAGTGTCACCTGACATACGTTAGAAATGCAAATTCTCAGGTTCCAAGAAGACCTATTTTGTGGATGGGACTCTTAAATCTACTTAAACTAATCCTACTGGTTATGCTAATGCCTGCAAAGTTTGAGAACCACTGGACTGGACTAGTGCTTCCCAAATACCTGTCTGTAGATGGATGCTGATGCATGGCAAAATCACAGCAGTTAGTGTGGGGAAAAAGTTACAGCTAGCAGCAATTTCTTGGAAAATATGAGACTTTACTTTAAAATGATGTCTTATTGGCAATTGCTGGAATTAAATTGCCTTCTCTTTATTAAATGATGGTGATAGTAAGTCCTTTTTTGAGGTCCTCTTTTTTTAAGCAAAATTTAAGGACTGCAACTCAGTGTTTATTCTTAATATTTCTTTTGTGTTATAGGGGTGGGAGTGGAGGTCACTGTGTGGTGGTGAGTAAACTACTAGTCAGTGTGAATTCCCCTTATTTATAGATGAAAAGCTGACCCAGCAAGATTAAGGAAACATCTCTAAGTCACACAACTATCTGTATGTACAGCTAGACAAAACCCCAAACCTGACCACCAAGGAATCCAGTGATGTTCGATTATATTATGCTTTCTCTGTAGAAACCTAGGAACAAATTTAATGGTACATGGTTTGACAGAACTATAAACACAAAGCGATCAACAATGAAGCAGAAGTAATAAGTAATCTATAAAGTAACAGAAGTTCGGGCACGGTGGCTCATACCTATAATCCCAGCACTTTGGGAGGCCAAGGCGGGCAGATCACCTGAGGTCAGGAGTTTGAGACCAGCCTGGCCAACATGGTGAAAACCCCGTCTCTACTAAAAATGCAAAAATTAGCCAGGCATGGTGGTGCATGTCTGTAGTCCCAGCTACTGGGAGACTGGGGCAAGAGATTTGTTTGAAACTGGGAGGCAGGAGAAAGCTGTCAAGCCGGGGGTGGAGCAAGATGGCCGAATAGGAACAGCTCCAGTCTCCAACTCCCAGCGCGAAGGACACAGAAGACTGGTGATTTCTGCATTTTGAACTGAGGTACTGGGGTCATCTCACTA
>NW_012118487.1:19730014-19744634 GCF_000951035.1 Colobus angolensis palliatus | reverse complement strand
CTGGGAGGCAGAGGTTGCAGTGAACCAAGATTATGCCATTGCACTCCAGCCTGGGCGACAGAGGGACACTTCATCTCAAAAATAGAAATAAAAAATAAAGTAACAGAAGACCTCGATCAGGAAAAGGGATGAAAGAGTTTGGCAAATCCTCAAGGATTAAACAAGGTTGTCCCAGGAATGAGATCACCATGGATGATAAATTGATTGACAAAACTGTATGGGAGCCTTCACATACCTGCATCTTCACTTAGTATTTTGCCCTTTCTTTAGAGTCATAGGATCTTTTCCTCTACATTGTGCTAACAAAATACATAGGATTTATATGAAATGATTTTTTTTAATCTTAGAAATGAGCACACCAAATTCCACTCAAAGTTAGATTCATTTTAGCACAGCTAATGATAATTAGCCAAATTGGGGATACATTTAAAATCTGATTTTGAGTCACGGGATGTGGAGATGGAATGGAGAGAGGGAGGATGAATACAACTTAACTTGCTGGTTGAAAACAACAGATTACTGCCTTGTTTCACAATCTGACTGATTTTGATGTACTTTTGTGAAAGTTAAGAGTGAAGCAGAATAATAGTAAATAAAGCGAGAAACAGAAAGTGCTATCCATTCAGAGTGTCTTTTGCTTTACAGTCAGTTGTAGTCTAATTTCTTTCCCTTCATGAACTAAGAAGATGTTATCTCTCTGGTTCTCAAAGTGTAATATTGTGTATAAACTAATCAAAATAAGACAAAACAGACTTAAATTGCCACTAACTCATACTGAGATAAGACATCAGAAAATCTCCCTACTTACAAAAGTTATTACTGATTAAGAGACTACATAACATGGATATAATTACTTGAGGCTTAGCAAGACAGCACCTAATACTGTTCTATGTTTTTAGAAAACTATGATTTAGTAAATAGTACAACGCATCTACCATGTTTATGATAGACTTACTCAAAACCAAAGTGTGCTGAAAGGATGAATCTTTTTTTAATGGAAACTCAAACATACACTGCAAAATTCAAAGATTAGTTGGGCAAGTTTAATAGTCTGTATGTTTTATGGCCGTAGACAGGTCTATATTTTTAAATACACAGTCTGTTTTTGTTTACAATCTCTACTAAAGTAAGACTAGCAATAAAATCAAACAACTTAGATGCTTCCTCTTCCAGCATCATCAATTTGTCCACTAGCAAGAGTGAAATAGATGTTGCCTATATGGTCTGAATGGAAGAATTCTAGAAATGTTTCCTGCACAAAAATTATTATTTCATTAATTCAAACAATTTTACAAAGAGCATATTATTTCAGGCATTAACCATTGCCTTTTCCATATACTCCCATTAAAAATTCAATTTATTGGCCGGGAGTGGTGGCTAATGCCTGTAATCCCAGCACTTTGGGAGGCCAAGTCAGGTGGATCATGAAGTCAGGAGATCAAGACCATCCTGGTCAACATGGTGAAACCCCGTCTCTACTGAAAATACAAAAATTAGCCGGGCATGGTGGCGTGCACCTGTAGTCCCAGCTACTTGGGAGGTTGAGGCAGGAGAATTGCTTGAACCCGGGAAACAGAGGCTGCAATGAACTGAGATTGCACCACTGCACTCCAGCCTGGGCAACAGAGCAAGATTCCATCTCAACAACAACAGCAACAACAAAAATTCAACTTATCCTAGACCATAATCTATCACAATAGTAAGACTATTCTTAGCCTGTTCCCTTTGCTCTTCCAACCTAACCAAGGGCAACATAAGAGCACTGTGACCCTGAATGTACAAAAGGTAAAAAGGAGTTCACTGAAGAGATACTGATTGCTACAAAATGTGGTCCTGAGCTTACCTTCTACAATATGCTTTTTGAGTTTTTATAGGATTTACGATCAACACCAAGTCTTATGGGGTTTAAATCCATTTTAATCAGTCTTTACCTTTTTGACTCACAAAAGGTGCTTTTATGGAGGTTATCAACTACCTCCACCAAAATCTAATAATTAGGCTTTGATTTTCTTGTAGATGTATTGACAGCTTTTAAGAAACAAAACTGATCACTTATTTCAAACAATTTTTCACTTGACTTTCAAAATATCACACTCTTAAATTCACTATTACTTGGTGACTACTCATTTCTCATTTTCCAGCCCTCTTAAAGCTATTTGTCTCAAGTCTCAATCTTCGGATGTCTATTCTACACACCTGCCCTTAGTGACCTCTTCCAGTCTTGTGGCTTTCAACAAGTCCTATTGGCTGAGGCTCCCCAAATATATATCTCCAGTCTTCACTCATACCAGAAACCTGCTCTAGTCAATATGACTGCCTGGATATAATCTCTACATCAAAGTCTAACAGGATCTAGCTTAACATGTCAAAAAATGCAACTCTCATTCCTCTCAAAAATAAACTCCTCCATTATTTCCCCTATCAATTATTACAAGCCAAATTTTTCCAGATACTCAAGCCAAAAACAGGGCAGTCATCTTAGACTCATCTTTTTCTCTACATCCCACATTTAATTTATCTGGAAATCAAACTGACTCTACCTTCAAACTCTGAGTATCTCTTACCACCTTTACTTCTACTGTCCTGGCTTATCTGATGATTGTTTCATAGTTTTAACCTCCTAACTACTTTAATTGATTGTTTCCCTACCTCCTTTTGGTCTGTTAGCAACCCAAGAGTGAGGGTCATTCAGTTACAACATAAACCAGATCATGTCACCTCCATGGCCAAAATCCATCTGAACCCTCTTAGAATTAAGTCTCCAGATGTGTCTAGAACTTGCCTCAGCTCTCTGATCCTATTGTCTACTACTTTCTTCTGTCTCCCTTAACTATATACACACTATCTTCTTCAATGTGCCTGGAACACTGTAAGTTTGGAGATTTTGACCTTACTCTCTTTCCTCCACGAAACATATTTCCTCCCAATATCATTAGGGCATGCTTCCTCATCTCCCGTCTTTGTCTTAAAAGTCATTTTCTCAGTGAAACTTCCTTTCCACCATGTACTCAATAAGTCTACTCTGTTTAAAATGGAAACTTCCTTCAGCTGTGACAGTAGCTATTTCCCTTTCCTGCTATGTTTTTTCTCTATGGCATTTATACAATTTAATTATTGTGCACCTATCCAACTGATTCATTGTAGGCTCTTTAGCCTTCTTTAAATAATCATATAGCTTAATTTATTTAATCTGTTGTAAATTACAGAGCCTATTTAAAATATAAAACTCCTACATTTTAATATGTTTTTTATTACCTTTTCTGCTGATATATATTTATACAGCACACCACTATTTCCAAAGTATTTTCCCATGTAGCTTTCTTCACTATGGCTGCAAAGCAATAGTATCTTAAGCAGAGAGGCATCATTATCAAAATTGCATTGATGAGAGCACAGGGCCAAGTGAATACTGGGAGCTCTCTACTCTTGCTCACTCTGTGCATGTGGTAAAAATAAAGCCAAAGGTTTAAACATTAGCATCAATATTAAATAAAGCATAATCATTTCAAAAAAGTGTAAAACAGTTTTTATATATTTTGAATTCAATTTTGCTTGATTTGAGGAAAGAGATAAAATAAACAACAATCTTCCTCTTCTGCATGAAAATTATCTGGGTGCCAGTTTTAGTTCTAATCAATCTAAATTGATTTTTTGCATGTAAATTTGTGTTTTAATTTACTCTTTCTTCTGGAAAATCCATGGGCACATGGATTTTTATTATTTAACTATCCACTTAATTTTTCCCCCATCATTGCATTTGTTTAAATGTGGACTTTTAAAACATGAAAATGGCTTTTTAATCTAGTTTAAATTCAGAACCTTGGAGAAAATGTGGGAATACATTAAGCATTCTATATTTACTAATTTAATTGAAATGAAATGGGCTTATCAAGAAAACAAGAAAACAGTCTTGCCAAAATGTAGCACATTACTCATACAAACCCCGCATGAAAATGTCTAATGTTGTACTCAAATTACACTCCATCCCGAATATCCCCCATGTTTGTGGTTATAACTTATTTCTTAGTCACAGTAAAATGCTTGCTATTTTAAGTTGATGAATGATTTGCAATTGTTACAGACTAACTTTGCAAACTGGAAACAACATTCTTGCTGTTCTGCTGATCACTACTTTTTCTAAAGTAAACGAAAAAAGAGACAAATAATAAGAAACAACAATTAAGTCATGATGTGCTTTCATTGGAAGGCAGAAATTTTCTGTATATACACTTTGCTTTATTTTCTTGTAGAAATACAGAAGATATTTTGGCTTTTTATCTTCTGGGTCATTTTGGTTTTTTTCAAAATGACTTTGCTGAAATATTTAAGTATACACAGTAAAAATTGTATAGTCCAATATGTTTTTACATATAGTAATATACCTATCACTGATTTATCAATTATGATGTCTTGATATTTTCTTTTTTCTTTTTGTTTTTTTGTTTTTGTTTTTGTGGGGTTTTTTTAGAGATGGAGTCTCTGTCACCCATGCTGGAGTGCAATGGCACAATCTCAGCTCACTCCAATCTCCGTCTTCTGGGTTCAAGCAATTAGCCTACCTCAGCCTCTCAAATAGCTGGGATTACAAGTGCCCGCCTCCACACCCAGCTAATTTTTGCGTTTTTAGTAGAGACAGGGTTTCACAAAGTTGGCCAGGCTGATCTCGAACTCCTGACCTCAGTCCATCCACCCACCTCGGCCTCCCAAAGTGCTGGGATTACAGGTGTGAGCCACTGCACCTGGCCTTCTTGATATTTTCTATGTGTTTATTTTGCTTGAGGTTTGATGAGTTTTTTGCATCTGTTAGTTCATACTTTTCATCTAATTTGAAAAATTTAAATCACTTTTCTTCAAATAATTGTTCTAATCCCTGGCTTCTCTCTCCTCTTTTCTGAAACTTCAATTACATGTTAGTTGGTGAGCTTGATATTGTTCCACAAATTACCCAGCCTTGTTTTTCTTTGTGTGCATCAATATCCATAGTTGATATCACTGTATTCAAAAGTTCACATATCTTTCCTTTTGAAATGCTTAATTTGTATTTAACCTAAATGAGCATATTTCCATTTTATATTAAATTTCTCAAGTTCTATTTGTTTATATGCTTGTCTATGTGTTGTTTTACATGCTTTTCTTATTTTTTCTCCTGATTTTTATTATTACTTTTAAATTCTGAATATTTTTGCAATGTTGTTAAGAAATGTGTCTGTTAATTTCCGTATTTCTACCATTTTTGCTACATTTTTATGAAATAGTTTTTATCCAGCTAATGGATCACATATTATATTGGTAGGTTTTTTTCCTTTTCTGGTACATGATTACGTCATTAGATGCCATCATTGCATTTATTACATGTTTAACTATCTGTATTTTGTTGCCTTTCTCTACAGAATTTTGAACTTTGAGTTTGCAGGGAGTTAAGTTACTTGTTTTTGGTTTGTTACTAAGCTTTGATAGGATGTATTTGAAGTGGTTAGAATTTGGAGAAAAATATAGGAAGCCCAGTTAAATTTGAAATTCAGATAAACAGAAAAAAAAAATTTTTTATGATAAGTATGCCTCATGTGTTATTATAAATTAAAAACTGGGGCATTACACTGAAACTTCAATTGTAGTATTTGAGACCTGCATATATAAAAATGGTGTTTATCTGAAATTCAAACAAACTAGGCATCCTGTATTTTTATTTATTCAATTTGGCAACCTTGGGATTTGTCTATTGGGGTCTCCATTAAATGATCCAAGTACTCACTAAGATCTCTCTACTTTTGCTGGCTGGAAGTTGGTCATCTCCCACTCTATCTGACCTCTAGGAATGTTTTAGCTTACAGCTTCCTGACAGTTTTCTTTGCCTGACCTTGTGAATTTTCACTCCATGCTTCTGTAGCTTAGTCTTCAGACAAGGACTTAAGAGAAACCCTATTTACATATCTTGGATTCTGTATTAGTCTCCTATGGCTGTTGTGATAAATTATCACAGATTTAGTTGTTTAATACAATAGAAATTAATTATCTCATAGTGTGGAGGCCAGAAGTCTAAAATAAGTATGACTGAATCGAAATCATGGTGTTCAGCAGGGCCATACTCCCTCTAGAAGCTCTAATGGAAAATTCACTCTTGCATCTTCCAGGCTCTGGAGGGCTACAGGAATTCCCCTGTGGTTGAATTTTTCCATTCTCTGCCTCCAGCGTCATGTTCGCTTCTTCACTTCTGTTTGTAAAAACTCCCTGTGTTTCTCTATATTATAAAGACACTTTTGTTGATTCCACTTAAGGTTGACTTGGATAATCCAGGATAATCTCCCTTTCTCAAAATTCTCAATCATATCTGCAAAGACTCTTTTTCATTTAAAGTAGTATTTACAGATTCCAAGGATTAGGACCCGATATTATTAGAAGCCATTCTTAAGCCTACTACAAACTCTTTCTTTGCATAGCTCTGTATACTCCTCTACTTATAAAGAGCTACAAATTCCAGATGCTCCAGCATGTTTAAACTTTGATCTCTGTCTTCTCAACTCAGAGAGATTCTGCTCAGCTTGGGTTCCTCTTCCCTGTGCAGTAGTTGAGAATATGTCTCCAGGCAGAGACCAGGGTAAAATCATTTTAAAATTCATTTATCTATTAGATAAATTATTGATCAACAGGAAGTCTGTGCTAGGTGATTAAGTTAAAATGAGCCTGTTTAGGTGTGTCCTAATCCAATATGACTGGTATCCTTGTAATTTACAATTGCTACAAAAAACACCTAGAAATGAATGTAACCAAAGTAAAAAAAAAAAAAAAAAAAGTCTACAAAAACCCTATAAAACACTGATGAAAGAAATCGAAGAGGAAACACAAAATGGAAACGTATCCTGTGCTCCTGAATTGGAAGAATTAATATTGATAAAATGTTCATACTACTCTAAGTGATATACAGATACAATGCAATTCTTATCAAAATAGCGATGATATCCTTCACAGAAATAGAAAACAAATCCTAAAATTTGTACAGAACAACAAAAGTCCCCAAATAGCTACAGCAATTCTGAGCAAAAAAAAGTTGCAGATCTCACACTACCTGACTTCAAATTACACTATGAGCTGTAGTAACCAAAACATCATCTGCTGGCATAAAAACAGACACAGAAACCTTTCAAACAGAAGAGAGGCTCAAAAATAAATCCACTTATTACGACCAACTGATTTTGGACAAGGTTCCTACAAGACACAATGGGAAAAAGACAGTCTATTCAATAAATGCTGTATGAAAAATAGGATATCCATGTGCAAAATAATGAAGTTGCACCATTATCTGATACCACATACAAAAATCAAATCAAAATGGATTGAAGACTTAAATGTAAAGACCTCATACTGTGGAACTATCAGAAGAAAACATTGGGGCGGGAAATGCATCAGGATATTGGTCTGGGTAAAGATTTTTGGATAAGATCTCCAAAGCACAAGCAACAAAAACAAAGTCAGACAAATGGGATTACATGAAGCTAAAAAGCTTTCTCACAACAAAGGAAGCAATCAACAAAGTGAAGAGATAACCAAGAGAATTGGAGAAAATATTAGCAAGCTATTCCTCTGACAAGCATACATGTGATCAATACACAGAATATATAAGGAAATCAAACAGCTTAATAGCAAAAAAGACAAATAATCCAATCTTAAAATGAGCGAAAACTGAACATATCACAAAAGAAGACATACAGTGGCCAGTAGGTATATGAAAAATGTTCAAAATCATTAGTCACCAGGGAAATGCAAATCAAAACCACACTGAGATGTTATCTTATCCCAGCTAGAATGGCTTTTATCAAAAAGACAAAAAATAACAGATGCTGGCAAAGATGTGGAGGAAGTGGAAGGCTCATACACTGTTGGTAGAAATGTGAGTAGTACAGCTTCTATGGAAAAGAGTATGAGGTTTCCTCAAAAACATAAAATAGAACTTCCATATATCCAACCATGCCACTGCTGGGTATATTATACTCAAAACAAAGGAAGTCAGTAGGTTTAGGTGATATCTACACTCCCATGTTTAACCCATCACTATTCAATATAGCCAAAAAATTTTGTGCATCAAAAGTTAAAAGGATAAAGAAAATGTAGTATATAACTATTCTATATACACAACAGAATATTAGCCATCCATTTAAAAAAATGAATTCCTGTAATTTGCAATGACATGGATAAAACTGGAGGTTAGTATGTTAAATGAAACAAGCCAGGCACAGGAAGACAAATACCGCACACTCTCATTCATATGTGGGAGCTAAAAAAGTGGATTTCGTGGGGATAGAGAGTAGAATGTTGGTGACCAGAGGCTGGGGTAGGGGGAGGGAATGAAGGGAATTTGGTTAATGAATAGAAAAATACATTTAGATAGAAAGAATAGGTTCTAGTATTTGATAGTACTGTAGGGAGATTATAGTTAATAATTACTGTACATTTCAAAATAGTTAGAAGAGAAGAATTGGAATGTATCCAACACAAAGGAAAGATGAGTATCTGAGACAATGGATACCCCGATTACTCTGATTTGATCATTACCCTTTGTATACAGGCATCAAAATATCGCATGTCCTAGGAAATACAAGGATTTCTTCTGAAAACTCCACCAAAAGCTGTTCATTATGCTTCCTCAAGCAACCCTTGAAGAATCCATTGAAAATGAAATATAACTTAAAGCTCTAACTCTTGATACCTTCTTGAAATGGTTCTTTTTGAATGGCTGACACACTTACCAAATCAAAGCAATGGTAGTACATGAGGAGGGGACTTCAAGAATTCTGGCTCATATCTGAGATACCTGAAAGTCTGCATGCTGTTTGAGACTGCTAGGAGTAGTTTTACATGGGTATAAAATTCTGTCACAGATACCAACCCCTTTAAGTTAAAATACTACAAGAATACCCATAGCAAGAGTCACCACAAGGTAACCTCAAAGGAAGCAGGTCAGGATCAGTGGTGACATAAAGTTGCATATTGGAAGTATCATTGAAAAGATATATTAGTATGCGTATTTAATCTTGTTTTAGTCTTACAAGGTCCTCGGAGGAAGAGAAAGACAGAAAGAGAAGGAAAAGTGGTGAATGTGTACTGTACATGTTATATATTAAAACAAAGAAAACAGTGAGTGGACCTATTGCCGAAAAGAGAGGCCTTTCGTGCTTTCTCAATAGGGCTAACTAGGTCGATTATTGATGTTACAAATTGGCACTCTGTCTTTGTGCAAATCCCCATTTTACCTCCATAGAATAGAAGAACAAGAATGGCTTCAAACACATTCTGGGTAACCCAAAGGCAAAATTAAACACCTTATTTACTAGATTTATTTGGCTTGGCAGTGTATATTAAATTGTATATGTATCTTACATAAAGTATCCCTTCAGACTGGTAAAAGATATATTTCAAAAACAGGTTGACCATATAAACTAACAATTCATGCAAGAAGAAAAACAATTAACATGAAGGCAGAAAATTGCCAAGCACTATAATTTCAAAATGCAAATTAAAAGTGTAATTAGATACAGTTTGACACATATCTAATTAGAAAAACATTTAAAAACTATTCTATGCTAGTAAGGGTGTCTTGAAAGAAGATGGTCTTTATTTATTTAATGTAAGACAACAAAAAACTTTTCAAAAATAATATAATAATATCTAAAACAAACAAAAAATAATGCTCCTTAATTCAGTAATCCTATTAAGAATTTAACCTACAGGAATAATTATTTTTAAAAATTAACATTCAGTAAAATAATACTTAGAAATAAACTAGAGAAAAGACAACAGTCTAGACATAAAGGAGTAATCAAGATTAAGCCATTTGATACAATATGACTCATTCATTACAATAAGAAATATGACATTTCAGAGCATAAAAAGTTAGTATGATACATAAAGTAAAATATAAACTAAATATTTCACCAATTGCCATTATACAAAATAATATATATTTAGACAAAGACAAAAAAGGAGTAAAATATATTATAGTTTAATTAGGAGGAAGGATGGTAAGTATGTTTTTCCTTTAACATCTGAATGTAAACAAACATTTTGATATGTTATTTAAGTCCATTTTTATAAATATATATAGTTGAGTCATTATATTATATTACATTGTAAGTTTTCTGCAGGTTATTCAACTATTTAAAACGTGATAAAGAATTTAACATGATAACAAAAGCCTAATAAATATTTACACAATTATATAGATATCTCAAATTTCTTTTTTTACTTTTTTTATTATATTTTAAGTTCTGGGTTACATGTGCAGAATGTGCAGATTTGTTACATAGGTACACATGTGCCCTGGTGGTTTGCTGCACCCATCAATCTGTCACCTACATTAGGTATTTCTCCTAATGGTATACCTCCCCTAAACCCCCACCATCCATACAGCCATAAAAAAGGATGAGTACATGTCCTTTGCAGGGACATGGATGAAGCTGGAAACCATCATTCTCAACAAACTGTCAAAAGATCAGAAAACCATCCATTCTAAGATGGCCTAATAGGAACAGCTCCAGTCTGCAGCTCCCAGGGTGATCAACACAGAAGATGGGTGATTTCTGCATTTCCAACTGAGGTACCTGGTTCATCTCACTGGGACTGGTCAGAAAGCGGTTGCAGCCCATGGAGTGCAAGCCGAAGCAGGGTGGAGCATTGCCTCATCCAGGAAGCACAAGGGGTCAGGGAATTTCCCTTTCCTAGCAAAGGAAAGTCGTGACAGACTGCACCGGGAAAATTGGGACACTGCCACCTAAACACGGTGCTTTTCCAAAGGTCTTAGCAAACAGCACACCAGGAGATTATATCCTGTACCTGGCTCAACTTGTCCCACACCCAGGGAGCCTTGCTCACTGCTAGTCTGAGATCTAACTGTGAGGTGGTAAGACTGGCTGTGGGAGGGGCGTCTGCCATTGTTGAGGCTTGAGTAGGTAAACAAAGGAGCTAGGAAGCTTGAACTGGGTAGAGCCCACCGCAGCTCAACCAGGCCCACTTGCCTCTGTAGACTCCACCTCTGAGGGCAGGGCATAGCTGAACAAAAGTCAGCAGAAACTTCTGCAGACTTAAACATCCCTCTCTGACAGCTCTAAAGAGAGCAGTGGTTCTCCCAGCACAGTGTTTGAGCCCTGAGAATGGACAGACTGCCACATCAAGTGGGTCCCTGACTCCCATAGAGCTTAATTTGCAGACACCTCCCAGTAGGGGCCGACTGACACCTCATGCAGTTGGGTGCCCCTCTGAGATGAAGCTTCCAGAGGAAGGATCAGACAGAAATATTTGCCATTCTGCAGCCTCTGCTGGTGATACCTAGGCAAACAGGGTCTGGAGTGGACCTCCAGCAGACTCCAACAGACCTGTAGCTGAGGGACTTGACTGTTAGAAGGAAAACTAACAAACAGAAAGGAATAGTATCAACATCAACAAAAAGGACATCCACACCAAAACCCTATCTGTAGGTCACCATCATCAAAGACCAAAGGTAGATAAAACCACAAAGATGGGTAGAAACCAAAGCAGAAAAGCTGAAAATTCAAAAAACTGGAGTGCCCCTTCTCCTCTAAAGAATCACAGCTCCTTGCCAGCAATAGAACAAAGCAGGACAGAGAATGACTTTCACGAGTTGACAGAAGTAGGCTTCAGAAAGTCGGTAATAACAAACTTCTCCAAGCTAAATGAGGATGTTTGAACCCATCGCAAGGAAGCTAAAAACCTTGAAAAAACATTAGTTGAATGGCTAATTATAATAAACAGTGTAGAGAAGATCTTAAATGACCTGATGGAGCTGAAAACCATGGCATGAGAACTATGTGATGCATGCACAAGCTTCAGTAGCTAACTCAATCAAATGGAAAAAAGGGTATCAGTGATTGAAGATCAAGTTAATGAAATGAAGTGAGAAGAGAAGTTTAAAGAAAAAAGAGTAAAAAGAAACGAACAAAGCCTCCAAGAAATATGGGACTACGTGAAAAGACCAAATCTACATTTGATTGGTGTACCTGAAAGTGACGGGGAGAATGGAACCAAGCTGGAAAACACTCTTCAGGATAATATCCAGAACTTCCCCAACCTAGCAAGGCAAGTCAACATTCAAATTCAAGAAATACAGAGAACACCACAAAGATACTCCTCGAGAAGAGCAACCCCAAGACACAAAATTGTCAGATTCACCAAGGTTGAAATGAAGGAAAAAATGTTAAGGGAGGTCAGAGAGAAAGGTCGGGTTACCCACAAAGGAAAGCCTATCAGACTAATAGTGGATCTCTCAGCAGAAACCCTACAAGCCAGAAGAGAGTCGGGGACAATGTGCAACATTGTTAAAGAGATGAATTTTCAACCCAGAATTTCATATCCAGCCAAACTAAGCTTCATAGGTGAAGGAGAAATAACAGCCTTTACAGACAAGCAAATGCTGAGAGATTTTGTCACCACCAGGCCTGCCTTACAAGAGCTCCTGAAGGAAGCACTGAACACGGAAAGGAACAACCAGTACCAGCCACTGCATAAACGTGCCAAACTGTAAAGACCATCGATGCTAGGAAGAAACTGCATCAACTAATGAGCAAAATAACCAGCTAATATGAAATGACAGGATCAAATTCACACATAACAATATTAACCTTACATGAAAATGGGCTAAATGCTCCAATTAAAAGACACAGACTGGCAAATTGGATAAAGAGTCAAGACCCATGTATCTGTATCAAGGAGACCCATCTCACGTGCAGAGACACACATAGGCCCAAAATAAAGGGATGGAGGAAGATCTACCAAGCAAATGGAAAGCAAAAAAAAAGCAGGGGTTGCAATCCTAGTCTCTGATAAAACGGACTTTAAACCAACACAGACCAAAAGAGACAAAGAAAGCCATTACATAATGGTAAAGGGATCAATTCAACAAGAAGAACTAACTATCCTAAATATATATGCACCCAATACAGGAGTACCCAGATTCATAAAGCAATCCTGAGAGACCTAAAAAGAGACTTAGAATCCCACACAATAATAATGGGAGACTTTAACACTTCACTCTCAATATTAAATAGAACAATGAGACAGAAGGTTAACAAGCATATCCAGGACTTGAACTCAGCTCTGCACCAAGCAGACCTAATAGGCATCTACAGAATTCTTCATCCCAAATCAACAGAATATACATTCATCTCAGCACCACAGTGCACTTATTCCAAAATTGACCACATAGTTGGAAGTGAAGCACTCCTCAGCAAATGTAAAGAACAGAACTCATAACAAACTGTCTCTGAGACCACTGTGCAATCAAACTAGAACTCAGGATTAAGAAACTCACTCAAAACCGCACAACTACATGGAAACTGAACAACCTGCTCCTGAATGACTACTGGGTAAATAATGAAATGAAGGCAGAAATAAAGATATTCTTTGAAACCAATGAAAACAAAGACACAACATACCAGAATCTCTGGGACACATTTGAAGCAGTGGGTAGAGGGAAATTTATAGCACTAAATGCCCACAAAAGAATGCAGGAAAGATCTAAAATTGACACCCTAACATCACAATGAAAAGAACTAGAGAAGCAAAAGCAAACAAATTCAAAAGCTAGCAGCAGATAAGAAATAACTAAGATCACAGCAGAACTGAAGGAGATAGAGACAGAAAAAACTCTTCAAAAACTCAATGAATCCAGGAGCTGGTTTTTTGAAAAGATCAACAAAATTAATAGACAGTTAACAAGACTAATAAAGAAGAAAAGAGAGAAGAATCAGATAGATGCAATAAAAAATGATAAAGGGGATATCACCACCAATCTCACAGAAATACAAACTACCATCAGAGAATACTATAAATAACTCTATGCAAATAAACTAGAAAATCTAGAAGAAATGAATAAATTCCTGGACACATACACCCTCCCAAGACTGAAACAGGAACAAGTTGAATTGCTGAATAGACCAATAACAGGCTCTGAAACTGAGGCAATTATTAATAGCCTACCAAACAAAAAGAGTCCAAGACCAGATGGATTCACAGCTGAATTCTACCAGAGGTACAGAGAGGAGCTGGTACCACTCCTTCTGAAACTATTCTGATCAATAGAAAAAGAGGGACTCCTCCCTAACTCATTTTATGAGGCCAGCATCATCCTGATACCAAAACCTGGCAGAGACACAACAAAAAAAGAATTTTAGACCAATATTCCTGATGAACATCGATGCAAAAATCCTCAACAAAATACTAGCAAACCAAATCCAGCAGCACATCAAAAAGCTTATCCTCTAAGACAAAGGTGGCTTCATCTCTGGGATGCAAGCTTGGTTCAACGTACACAACATAAGCAAATCAGTAAACATTACATTAACAATAATCCATCACATTAACAGAACCAAAGACAAAAAAACACATGATTATCTCATAGATGCAGAGAAGGCCTTTGACAAAATTCAACAACCCTTCATTCTAAAAACTCTCAATAAAGTAGGTATTGATGGAAAGTATCTCAAAATAATAAGAGCTATATGACAACCCCACAGCCAATTGATCATACTGAATGGGCAAAAACTGGAAGCATTCCCTTTGAAAACTGGCACAAGACAGGGATGCCCTCTCTCACCACTCCTATTCAACATAGTGT
>NW_012118487.1:19709502-19729359 GCF_000951035.1 Colobus angolensis palliatus | reverse complement strand
TACAACCATCTGATCTTTGACAAACCTGACAAAAACAAGAAATGGGGAAAGGATTCCCTATTTAATAAATGGTGCTGAGAAAACTGGCTAGCCATGTGTAGAAAAATGAAACTGGATCCCTTCCTTATATCTTATACAAAAATTAATTCAAGATAGATTAAAGACTTAAATGTTAGACCTACAAACATAGAAACTCTAGAGGAAAACCTAGGCAATACCATTTAGGACATAGGCATGGACAAGGACTTCATGACTGAAACACCAAAAGCAATGGCAACAAAAGCCAAAATAAACAAAAGGGATCTAATTAAACTAAAGAGTTTCTGCACAGCAAAAGAAACTACCATCAGAGTGAACAGGCAACGTACAGAATGGGGGAATTTTTTTGCAATCTACTCATCTGACAAAGGTCTCATATCCAGAATCTACAAAGAACTTAAACAAATTTACAAGAAAAAGACAAACAACCCCATCAAAAAGTGGGCAAAGGATATGAACGGACACTTTTCAAAAGAAGACATTTATGCAGCCAACAGACACACGAAAACATGCTCATCATCACTGGTCATCAGAGAAATGCAAATCAAAACCACAATGAGATACCATCTCACACCAGTTAGAATGGCGATCATTTAAAGGTCAGGAAACAACAGGTGCTGGAGAGGATGACGAGAAATAGGAACACTTTTACATTGTTGGTGGGACTGTAAACTAGTTCAACCATTGTGGAAGACAGTGTGGCAATTCCTCAAGGATCTAGAACTAGAAATACCATTTGACCCAGCCATCCCATTACTGGGTATATGCCCAAAGGATTATAAATCATGCTGTTATATAGACACATGCACACATACGTTTATTGTGGCACTATTCACAATAGCAAAGACTTGGAACCAACCCAAATGTCCATCAATAATAGACTGAATTCAGAAAATGTGGCACATATACACCATGGAACACTATGCAGCCATAAAAAAGGATGAGTTCACGTCCTTTGTCACAACATGGATGAAGCTGGAAACCATCATTCTGAGCAAACTATCACAAGGACGGAAAACCAAACACCGCCACGTTCTCACTCACAGGTGGGAACTGAACAACGAGAACATTTGGACACAGGGCGGGAAACATCTCACACTGGGGCCTGTCATGGGGTCGGGGGATGGGGGAAGGATAGCATTAGGAGAAATACCTGACGTAAATGGCGAGTAAATGGGTGCAGCAAACCAACATGGCACATGTATACATATGTAACAAACCTGCACATTGTGCACATGTACCCAGGAACTTAAAGTATAATTTTTTAAAAAAATCAGAAAACCCAACACCACATGTTCTCACTCATAAGTGGGAGTTGAACAATGAGAACACTTGGACACAGAGAGGGGATCTCTCAAAATTAATGTTTTGTTTACCTTTGAAGTATATTTCCTATCAAATTCTGAAATCAATTAAAAATTACAAACTACTCAAACAAATATTTGTAATGCACATCTGTATTTTTTGTCTGCAAAATGCTACACCTCAAAACTAGAAATATTCCTTGTGGCTCATAGGCTGCCTATGCAGTAAAGAGAGCCTTCAGGATTCTGCACACACAGTTTTATTTTCTCAAAAGGAATCTGTTAGTTGAATTATTTGAATTACTTCATGACTCAGATGAATGTTGGGATAAGAATTGACCCCAGAGTCTAAATTAGTTGTATACCTCCTTTCTTTATGCATGATTAGTTAAGTCAGACCGGAGCTCTTCTTTTGAATATGCATGATACAAAGTGGGATATAAAAAAAGTGAATTTAGCTTTATTTCAATTAATTACAATAAACATTAGTTACCTTGAATACATCAGACACTGTGCTCAGAGTTTAGCATGTGAGGAAGATTAAGTTGTGGTTCTTGCTCCCCAGTACCTGTCAGTTTCATGACTTTGCCTTGTGAAATGCTAGATGACTCTAATGGCAATTACAAAATACTACAGCAATATTAGCAAGGATCTGGAGTTCAGTGGGGGCATTCAGAGCTGGAATGTTTGGATTCACAACACTACCTTACCACCTACTAATTGTGTAAATTATGGCCATGCCTTCTGTGCCTTAGTATGCCTGTGTAAAATAGTTAGAGGCATGCCTTGGAGATATTGAGGATTTGGTACCACATCACCACAGAAAACTAAACATTGAAATAAAGTGAGTCACACATATTTTTTGGTTTCCTAGTACATGTAAAAATAATGTCGACACTATACTGTAGTTTGTGTGCAATAGCATATGCCTAAAGAAAAACAAGGTACATACTTTAATTAAAATTGTTGCTAAAAATGCTAATAATTATCTGAGCCTTTAGTGAGTCATAATCTTTTGACTGGTGGATGGTCTTGCCTCTATTTTGATGACTGCTGACAAATCAGGCTGGTGGTTGCTGAAGGCTGAGGTGACCAGGACAATTTCTTAAAATAAGACAATGATAATTTTTGCCACATTGATTGAGTCTTTCTTTCATGAAAGGTTTCTCTTAGCATGTGACGTTTGACAGCATCTTATTCACAGCAGAACTTCTTTAAAAACCAGAGACCATCTTCTCAAATCCTGCTACTGTTTAATCAACTAAGTTGATAAAATATTCTAAGTCTTTGTTTTCATTTAAACAGTTTTCACAATATCTTCACCAGAGGTAGATTCTATTTCAACAAACCACTTTTTTTGCTTATCCACAAAAGCAGCTCTCATCCATTCATGTTTTATCATGAGATTCCAGCAATTCAGTCACATCTTCAGGATCCACTTCTAATTCTAGTTCTCCTGCTATTTCCATGACATCTGCAATTATTAACTCCACTAACTCTTAAACCCCTCAAAGTCATCTACGAGTGTTGACAACAAACACCATTAATGTTGTATTTTGTAATAATATTGTAATGTTCTAAACTCTCATTTTTGTTGGTATTTTGACCTCCTCCCATAATTCACAAATGTTCTTAATTACATTTAGAATAATGACTTTTTTTCTAGAAGGTTTTTAATTGACTTTGCCCAGATCCATCAAAGGAATCACTATCTATGACAGCTGTAGCCTTACAAAGTGCATTTATTAAATAATAAGACCTAAAAGTAAAAATTACTCTTCAATCCATGGACTGAAGAATAGATGTTGTGTTAGCAGGTATAAAAGCAACGTTAATCTCCTTGTACATTTTCATCACAGCTATTTGGTGACTGGGTACCTACCTGGTCAATGGGCTGTAATAGTTTGAAATAAGTCTTTCTCTGAGCAGTGAGCTTAAAATATTTAGTAAACCACTCTATAAACAGACATACTGTCACACAGGCTTTGTTGTTCCATTTATAGAGTACAGGAAGAGTAGATTTAGCATAATCTTAAGGGTCTTAGGATTTTCAGAACAGTAAATTAGCCTTGGCTTCAATTTAAAGTCACCAGCTGCACTAGCTCCTAACAAGAGAGTTAGCCTGTCTTTGAAACTTTTAAGGTCGACATTGACTTTTCCTCTCTAGCTATGAAAGTCTTAGATGACATCTTCTTCCAATACAAGGCTGTTTCATCTAATTGGAAATATGTTGTATATTATAGTCACCTTCATCAATTACTTTAGCCAGCCAGACCTTCTAGATCAGTTGCTACAGCTTCTACATCAGCAGTTGCTACTTCACCTTGCACTTCTATGCTATAGAGACAGCTTTGTTCACTAAACTTCATGAACTAATCTCTGCTACCTTCCAACTTTTCTTCTGCAGCTTTCTCACCTCTCTTAGCCTTCACAGAATTGAAGAGAGTTAGGACCCGGTTTGATTTTGTATCCAGACCACTTTAACTCTTCAACTTAGCAAGAAGACTGTTTCACTTTATCATTTGTATGTTCACTGAGAGTAGCACTTCTAATTTTAATTAAGAACTTTTCCTTTGCATTTCTAACTGTTCTGCATAAGAGTCGTAGCTTTTGGCCTATCTCAGCTTCTAACATGCCTTCCTCACCAAGATTTAACATTTCTAGCTTTAATTTTACAGCAAAAGGTGTATTATTTGTCCTTTCATTAAACACACAGACACCATTAATTATATGGTTATTAACTGGCCTAATTCCAATATGGTTGTGTCACAGTGAATAGGAAGGCCGGAGGGGAGGGAGAGAGACAGGAAAATGGTCAATTGACCTAGCAGTCAGAACACATACAACATGTGTCAACAGAGTGACACCCAAAGCAATTCAGTAGTAACATCAAAGACCACTAGTCACAGATGACCACAACAGGTGAAATAATAATTTAGAAGTTTGGAACATTGTGAAAATTAGCAAAATGTGACAGAGACATGAAGACATGAAGGAAGCACATGCTGTTGGAAAGATGATGCCCACAGACTGGCATGATGCAGGGTGGCCACAAACCTTTAACTTGTAAAAAAAAAAAAAAAGCAATACCTGCAAAAGTACAATATAGTGAAGTACAATACAACAAGGTATGCCTATATTTTGCAGCTGGAATAAGACACCTCTCTATCTCCAGGGACAACTGAAAGTCTGGAACTGACTTTTAGTCAAGATAAGAAAAGGGGATGTTACAGTTAATAATTTATAATGTGCTATTTAAAGTTCAAAATTTCCCCAATAGCAGAAACTGGTAAAATTAGCTTATACCTCATATTAGCAGCGAGGAAGTCTTAATTGAATAAGTGATTGGGAACATAAAAGATCCTCCTGGAAACTTTTAGGGACATCTTCCAAAACCCAACGTTATCACACAGATATTGGTGTTGCAATTTGGAGCTGACGTGTGTCCTGTGGAAGTGATAGAGGCCTTGAGAAGCTGGGCCTGTAAATACTGCCAGGACCGTCACACTTTTCCACATTCTTCTATCACTCTGTTCTTGCCATTATTACAACCTTCTATGTGTATGTTCTGGGCAATGCTGTGAATCTTGTCAAATGTTAGACTTGTGAGCTGTTGTAATCTGTACAGTTGGCACCATTTACTCTATCCTTTTAAGTAATGGTGAAGTTTCTGTTTGGGAGAATTATGAATGAGAAAGGGGCCGGGCATGGTGGCTCATGCCTATAATCCCAGCACTCTGGGAGAGCGAGGCGGGCAGATTGCTTGAGCCCAGGAGTTCAAGACCAGCCTGGGCAACATGGCGAAAACCCGTCTCTAACAAAAGCACAAAAATTAGCTGGGCATAGTGGCATGTGCCTGTAGTCTCAGTTATTCAGGAGGCCCAGGAGGGAGGATTCCTTGAGCCCAGGAGGCGGGGACTGTAGTGGGCCAAGGTCATGCTACTGTACTTTAGCCTGGGTGACAGAGAAAGACCACATCTCAAAAAATAAAAGTAGAAATAAAAGAATGAGAAAGGGTGGGGAAACCAGGAAGTACTGCTGCAGAATGACTTTCTGTCCATCTCTGATGTGAAGTATCACAAATATTGCACTCGTTGCTGGGAAGAAGTGCCTGTCAGTGGATGCTGGAGAGGAAAATTCCTGGCTTGGAAATTAGGGAGCTAAATGGATTACAAAAAATAAATTTCAAAAGGAGAAGTCAACCAAGAATATCCTGCTTTTTTCTAGAGAAAATGATAGCAATAGGAAAGCAGCCGATGGCGTTCACAACCACAGATGTACAGCATGTGATCCTGACTGTAATGCCCAAAGGCAGTGGGGAAGATAGCCGTTTCAACCAAAATCTCCCCTCAGCATCGACAAGAATCACAACACATTTACACAGGTCACATGGGGGCGGGAATTAAAAGACTGCAGAAGTGCAAGCGTAGTTAGTTAAACGGTTAAGCCACTTGGGAGTTGATTGCCAACTCACTGCTGAACCTCTACTGAAATCAGTGTTGTGTATGAGAAGTCACAGAGCTCTTTCCCTCTATTGGATACTGTCAAATGAACAGGCATGTTAGTGCTTACTAAGCACCCTCACTTATTGTAGCTTTTGCAGAAACGTGGATAGAAGGAGTAAACTCCAAATCCATTAAGCTGTATAAAATCAAAGGTAAATAACATAAACCTTGAAAAGGAAAATTCCCCAAATTCACCCTTAGATTTTAAATGGAATATTTCTGGGGCTGCTGAATTGTTAAGAACAAAAGTAACTTTTATTAGCTGCAGTAATTCTAAAAATTTTCCTAACTCTACAGGTTTGGTCAAGATATAATAGATGCTATAAGGAGCTACAACTGCTTGGACTCCTTATTTGACTTCATTATTGCAGGGATAAGATGGGATGAACAAAACTATGGAAGGACTCCTTGTCCAACTACTGCAAATAAGTGTTAATGATGGAAAAATGATTATGATTAATAAAAAGAAAAGGAAATATGGATAAAAGGGGTAAAAAAAAAAGTCCTGAGAAAATTTAAACTGAATACTAGTGTTCAGAAGGTTAATTAAAAATAACATTAATGAGGAAGAGACAGATGTTATAACCACTAAAATTGTAATGAAATCCTATGTAAAGATTAGGTGGTCTGACTGTCCCATCAATTTTTCAACCTGTAAAGGAATTGTGACAGTTTTGCTCAATTTATTTTAGTCTCAATAAATTTTTAAGAATCTGATTATTGTACAAAAAGAAATTCATAATCCCCTGAGTGTCAATGCCCATGAAAATTGTATGAGGAAAAAGAGAAGATTCTGACTCTGGATGACAGGAGGGCTAGAGTTCCTTGACTCAACACCCCAGCCAGGGATCCAAGGCTGTTCCCATTGGTGTGAGTAAAATGGCCCGAGGGAGGGGAAGGAACTTTAGTTGGCTTTCTGGACACTGGCGTCCAATATAGCATCATACAAAGCCCATTAAGGAAAAGTTAACAGGCAATAGAATTGAGTTAGAGAGATACAGTGAGCAATTCCAAGGAACAGCAGGCAAAAGTATGGCTAAAATGTAGGCATTTATTAACAAAAGTTATGTAAGGTTGTTGCATCGCTCTGTCAGAATGTATGGATGGATTTACATTCTATACATGTAAATGGATCTAATGTCTGAATGACATTAGATGGACGGATCTAATGTCTGAATGAAGGACTCTTATCCAGGTTATTAGGAAAAGGGTTGTTTCACACATTTGTTTTTAATCCTCTTTTACTGGAGCATAGCAGATGGGAAATTTCAAAATTATCTAAGCCCACTCAGTTGGCCAATTTAAAGCAATTAGAATAGGCTAGGTTTGGATACCTGAGGCACATGAAGAAATTTTGTTTTCAATTAAAAATGTTTTAGATGTAGGTATATTAATATCCACAATTTCCTTGTTTAATAGCCTGTGGAAGAAATGATGAAATCCAGAGATTCACTATAGAGTATAGAAATAATAATAAATAATAACCCTCATTCCATGAGTAGCGCACAGTATCGTATTAACTATTCAAGCTGAACAACAAGCTAAGGGACACTATTATTCTGTGACCAATTTGACTAATGCTTTCTTTTCCGTTTCTACTAATGAAGAAATTTAAAGCCAATTTGCATTCATGTGAGATGGACGGAAAAATACACATTTACTATGCTCTTGCAAAGATATTTAAATTCTCCTGCTTATTGCTGTACCTGATGAAATGAAACAGATTTGATTCAATTGGAGAATGCGGCTATTTGTGATAGTAATGATATATTGTTTATGTATCAATCTGAACACTAAGCTAAAATTGCATTATAAATGCTTGTTAATCATATGATTCCAGAAGATGGCTGATTAACTATCGTACAATACAGATATCAGAAAAATGGTGAAATTCCTTGATATCTCTTAGACAGAGGAGACTAGGGCATCGCCCAGAAAACAAAAAATGAATTATTTTCTCTGTGAATTCCAAAATCAAAGCAAGCCGTATAAAGATTGATTAGGTTCTTTGGTTTCTAGAAATTTCACATACAATATCTGAGAAATGTTTTCAACCCCTATTCACCAAATTACAAAGAAAAAAAAACCCTGGATTTGAGCAACAGCCGTTATTTTTTTTAACAGTTTCAAAGAACCATAGCACAATCAGGTCTCTGTGACCTTACTAAGCACATGGTCACTTTATTATCTCCATGATCCAATGATTTTGGAAATGTCCAGTCAAAGCAGCCATGCTAACTGAAGCATTTGGCAAAAGCCCTTGACTGACACCCAGCGGTCATTGCTGGTATTTGGGACTAGAAAGTAGCCTATTTCAACTTCAAGGTAAGTATCATTTGAAAACTATCATTGGCTTGTTATTATAATAGGGGCTTTAATTGAAATCGTTTTTATTACAAAAGGATATAAATTTATTTTGAGATATGAGATACCTATTGTCGTGGGTTATGTCATATCATCATTCCTACATGGAAGCAAATAAAGGAAATAATTTCCTCATCAAATGAACATGTACATTAAGTCTCCCTGTGGAATTGTGTAAGGATATAACTTGCCCTGTGACAAGTTTCCAAAGGATGCCAAACAAGTAACTGAAGTTTAGATGGTTCCCAAGGGTGGAAGACCAACACCATAAGAATTAATTCTAGAAAGCAGCCACACTGTTGAAGTGTTGGTGACCTTACTTTAGGTGAAGAGGTAAAAGATAAATCTGCTTAATAGCAGAAATGAGTCATGTTTCTTCTGGCATCAGAGGAACTGGATAAAAACAAAAGTGACTTTTGCCAATTCTTTGATAGAGACCAATAGAGTTGCCATATGGTCCCCCAAAAAAGTGAGCCTGAGATAATGGGAAAATAAGGGAACCCCAATGGGGTTCTGTATTCTGAAATTTGATATGGAATTAGAGGTGGGCATGAAAGTGCAGCACTCACAAAGTAAACCCCAAATACCTCCCAAAATAACACAGGTAACTCCTATTACTGATTACTCACCTTGACTTAGCTACATAACTTGAGGACATAAAAGATTCCACCAGAATATTTTTAAGAAGTTTTCCCAAAACAAGGCTCATTGCACAAACAGAAGCCCGAACTGGAGATGAAGCACGTTCTGTGCATGTAAGAAGGACTTTGACAAGCAGGCCCCTAATATTTGCCTCAACTCTTTCTCCTACTCAACGGTGTTCTTTACCGTTTTTAAAAGTCTTATACAAGGATGCTCTGTGAAGTCTTGTGATTCCTTTCAGTTAGCAGAATCTAATTTTCAATCTATGGAATCACCATCTGTATTATGAACTAATAATAATGCCTACTTTGTAGGGTTGTTTCAAGGAATGAATTAAACCATTTAAAGTGCTTAGAACAGAACTGGCACATTCATCGCTCTAAAATCTTATTTTATATCACTGGAACAATTGCATCATTACAGTAATTTGGGTATACTCTTTCATGGTAAATGACAATACAACACTTGTATATATAAATTATAATGTATTTAAATTTCTTATGAAATCCTGTATTTCCATAAAAACCTATTTTTTATTTCAATGAATAAGACTATTATACGTATACAATGAAAACAGAATATTCTCGTATTATAACACAAATTTTATTTAGTGATTTCAACAAAAATACAATCAGGTTTAAAGTGCTACTTACTGACACATTTGTTCCATAAGAACATAGCTTTCTCTACTGCAGGTTAATCATGTTGAAGATAAATAAGATGTACAATAAGTAGTTTATTTCAAAACAAAAGTATTTATAAGCCAAAAGGTAAATATGATTCAGAAACACTTGCTACTATTTTAATATACTTTGCTTTTAATTGTAATATTACCTATTAAAAGTATTCAGATGAGACCAATTTAGCAGCACATTATATTTTTTCAGTGATAATGATCCTCTGACTACTAATCTCTGTGTGGGATATATGAAAATTACTATTCCAAGGATGTGAACTTTGTTTCAAATTAATACACATGACTAATTGCTAGAATGTAATTTTCAGGGTGATGAAAATGTTTATAGTAAGTTAGTTTTTCTTTGACTTTTAATTAAATTTCCTCTACAAGGATTAGGACATATAATTTTAAAAATAATAAAAATTGGATTATTTTTATTCATGACTTCTGTTGCTACAAATTGGAAAGGGTCAGTGCAAATTTCCAATTAGAATGAATCTTAAATGGACTTTGGAATATCAGAATATGTCCAAAGTACAGAAATGAAGATAATTTTTTAAATCATATTTTGTTCATTTACCTAAAACATGGATATCTAGAGTACATTATATGTAGATATTCAATTCTGAAAAAGTGCTTTACATTTCAATATCAATTATCTTGACAAACCATAAAAAGTAGTGACACTTTGAGAGGGATACATGGTATCTACACTAAAAATCCATTGTTATAAATGATAAGCAATATAATTCAAGAAAGACAGTTTTTGCTATTTTGCTTTACAAAGATTCATGAAGTATACAGAGAAGGAGGTTACAGATATTGCTAGCTAGAATGATCAATGATAACACTTTTAAAGTTATAGAAAAAGAAATTCAAAGAAAAAAGAATCTGGTGACATATAACATTGGTTCTTAAGCTAATAGATGTTTTGTATACACATCAGAGGTTAAGAGACCTGCCACAGAGGATGGTCACCAGGGAAAGTATAACGGCCCCACCAACATAGATGATAGCCTTGCCCTCAGCTCCAGATTCTTAAAAATCAAATTCATTCATTCAAAAAATACTTGTTGGATGTCATTTTAGCTGTTTTATACAATATTTTATGTGCTGTCATTATGGTAATGAAGAAGACCAAGACATTTTCTAACTCCATAGAGTTTGTTGCAATGTTATTGAGGCATTTTTAAAATAACATATTTTTAAAAATAACATATATATAATTTTCATTAGTGAAAATATGAACAAAAAACCGAATAATGTAAAGATAGTAATATAAGTGGAATTTACAATAAAGGTGACCAAGAAGATACAATCAATATAGTCAAAGTAAAACCAAGGGAAGGTAGGTTCCAGAAGGATGTGTATCATGAAGGAGAAACAATTATGTCGAGATGAGAGCAGAGAATAATCCACTAGACTTGCCAAAATGACCATTATTTATGACAACAGCAGTTTCAGTGTTGCGTGGGAATACTTGATTGACATGGGATAAAGTAAGAATAGACAAGTGGAGAGAGAAGGTGTAGATAACTGTCTGAAGAAGCTTACCCTATGAAAAGAACAGAAAAACAAAACTGAAGTTGTAGCAGGTAGATAATACAAAACCAGGGGAAATTTTCCGCTTGGTTGCCTGCTTGCTTTTGAAAATTACAGGTGCTATCACATAATTTTGGGTTGTTGGAAATAATACAAGAATAAAATGATGATGTATAAAAATGGGATAATTTCAGGAATGAAATTCTTGGGTAAGTGAGAAGAATTCATATAGTCAGCTGGTGGGAAAAGGAGACTAAGTTAGAAGCAATGTGCACTATGAAAGGTGGAGATGGGAGAAAATACGAAGGTACAAATACACATAGAAGAAGAGTGAAAAATCTCCTATTGGCATTAATGGATGTATCCTCAATAAAACAACAAGGGAAGGATCAGCTGAAAATTAGTTGAGTGAAAGAATATAGGGGTTGGAAGGTTGATAAAAATTAAAATGTGAAATAGATCTTCCAGAGAGTGACACAGCCAACAAGGATTTTCAGAAAGAACTGGTTATCACATACTCGATATTTGCTGTCACATATTAAAATTGTAGCCAATCAATATAATGTATTACTGTGTCTGTGTTTCTTATATTTATTGTGACTTGACCATATACCTTTCCCTCCTCACATGTAAGTTCTAAGTATACACTTTAGATTTACATAAATATAACAGAAATGTGTATTTTATAATAAACTATTCATTTAATAGGAATTATAATGTAATTTGTAAATCCTGCACTTTTACCAGCCTAATAGTTACTCACTTCAATTGTTGTTAATACTCACAAAGCAAACAAGCCTGCGTTCTAAGAACACCTCAACTTATGTATAGGTATAGAACAAAACGCCCTTTACTGCATTCTGAAGCATAACGCCTAATATTTTGGAGTACCAGATTCATTAAATGAGGATGAATTATTCTCTCTCACAGATGTTGATGTGCTGCGTTAATTCTGCCAGTCAAAATCATAAACTTAATTATGTTGATTAACTTAATTAACATAAACTTAATTATAGCTGACCCTTGAACAGTGTTGGTTTGAACTTCATGGGCCTGATTATTGGTGGATTTTCTTCAGCCTCAGACACTCCTGAGACAGCAACACCAGCCACTCCCTACTGAACATGAAGACGGTGAAGATGAAGAACTTTATGATGATCCACTTCCACATAATGAATGGTGACTATATTTTCTCTTCCTTAGGATTTTCTTAATAACATTTTTTTCTCTAACTCATGTTACTACTATAAGAATACAGTGTATATATAAAATACAAAATATGTGTGAGTTGGTTATTTACGTTATTAGTAAGGTATCCAGTTAACAGTAGACTATTAGTAGTTAAGTTTTGGGGGAGTCAAACATTATTTGTAAATTTTTTACATTTCATAGGGTCAGCACCCCAACACCTACACAGTTTAAGGGCCAAGTCTATTTTCAAACATGATATGAAATTACTAGTATATCTATATAAGTATTTCTAAAATGTCCGCACTTCTTTCCGGTTGTCCTTTTCAAGGGACTTCAAGCTAATTAAGAAAATTAAACATTAATACATTATTATATAGGTTTTGTTACCAGGTGACAGAAACAGTTTGACCAATAGGTTTCCCGTTTATAGGGTTGCTTTTCTGTGTCAATTTTTAATTTTGATGACAAGGTATATCTAGGAAAAAGATAACAACACAATTAATAGTAATTGAGAAGTCTTCTCTTTTGATGTATTTATTAAAAATTAAGATGATAATTGAATAACATATCCTTCTGGACCAAATTTATGTTGGTGGTACATTATAACGTTAGTATCACTCAGGACTTCAAAGAATTGAGTCACATTTATTTAATGAAATTTCTTCTCTTCCTATCAAAAGACTTATTTTAATATGCTTCTCAGGAACAAGTACCTATTAAAGAAGTAAAACCAGAATGTATGGTGTAGTTTTCTCTAACTTTATAGCCATCCATGGACACATGTACTCATTGAAAAAACACCTTAGCCATCATCTCATTGTATTATAATTTACCTGGAAATACTCTGGGGTTTTTTTTTTTTGGCAAATTGTGCACAATTAATCTAAGGGAATCTCCATCAAGAAAAAAAATTAACACTAAGAGGCTTATGTTGACAGACTTTTTAAAAATTAAATCACAATGTATTAAGGAAAGACTTTCAGTAATGGTATTTAAGTAAAGTCGTATGTAAGCCCTCCCTCCCACAGACAGAAACTAGATAAAACTTAAAAATCAGCTACATAAAAGCACTTAGAAATCGTCCAAAATCAGACAGAAGCTGTAGCAAATGTTATTCCCTGCCCTCCCCTAACAGAAAAAAAAAAACAAAGCCAGCTCCAGAAAAAGAGTGAGTTTGATGCTTTGAGGCCTGACTGCGTGACTTTTGAATTAAAGACCCTCTCAACCCCACAGTTACAGTGATGTAAACAAGCAGTAGGAAACCATTGTCTTACATGGTAAAAGTACCAACGAGAGTTCAAGACTGAAAGACCAATTCGAAACTTAGAGGTAAAATACTGGCAGCAAGAGGACTGGAAAAGAAAGGAGAACAGGTATTCCAGCCTTTTACGAATCTTAGGGGCATGCATTCAGTTTCTCATTATTATGTACACTATTAGCTATTGGTCGTTAATAGATGTTCTGTTTCAGGCTGAGGAAATTTCTAACCACATCATCAGTTGATACAAAGTACATTTGTACAAAGAAGTCCTGAAATACACAGGTAGGGAATAATAAAAAGGCAGGTAGAAATCGGAGAGAAATCTATTCTTGAGAATTTTGTGACTTTTTGTTTGTTTGTTTTTCAGAAAGAGTCTCCCTCTGTCACCATTAAGCTGGAGTGCGGTGGCGCCATCTCGGCTCACGGCAACCTCGGCCTCCGGGTTCACGTGATTCTCCTGTCTCAGCCTCCTGAGTAGCTAAGATTACAGATGCGTGTCACCACATTCGGCTAATTTTGTTATATTTTTGGTAGAGTCTCGCTCTGTTCCCCAGGCAGGAGTGCAATGGCGTGATCTCGGCTCACTGCAACCTCCTCCCCCAGCTTCAAGCAATTCTCCTGCCTCGGCCTCCTGAGCGGCTAGGATTGCAGACGCACGCCGTAGACTACACCCGGCTATTTTTGGCATTTTTAGTAGAGATGGGGTTTCACCATGCTGGCCCGGCTGGCCTAGAACTCCTGATCTCAAGTACCCCTCCTGCCTCGGCCTCCCAGAGTGCTGGGATTACATGCATGAGCCACTGAGCTCAGCCAAAAAAAAAAAAAAGTGACTTTGATGAGTCACTGAGTGCACTCTTTGACCATGCACAGTTTGAGTGGCAAAAGAAGAAGTCTTACTGGCTTAAAGTATGAGAAGAGAGCTTAAAGCCAGAATCATAGTAGAAAATTAGATGTGAATTTCTAGAAACAAGTAGGCCACAGGCATGGAAGGACCACATATCTAAATATAATCTCTGGCCCAAAACTTGGCTAACAGTGAATCCAGGCAAATGCAAACGCCCCCGACAAGGAACAAGATAAGAAAAGCGGTAGTTGGAAGTTGTAAGACCAGAGCAGAAAATTCAGCTGTTGCATAACATAGGGAAGACACATTTTCTTTCTGAGTCTAGGCAACTTGACTACCTATTAGAGCAAAATCAAGCAATCCTCAGAAGAATGCAACAGTTATCCAGAGTTCATTACCAGTGGTTGGCTTTAAAACAAAAATTACTAGACATTCCAAGAAACAGCAAAGTGTGGCACATATCCAGGAAAAAAGATAGTGCATTGAAACCGGTTCTAAGTGGGTCCCCCTTTAAATTTACAAGAAAAGCCTTCAAAGTCCATATTAAAAACTTTTGAATATAAAATCAAAGAGAAATTTGAACAGCTATGGAAATTGAATCCATAATTTATAAAATAAAGCTTTTCACATAGAAATCTAGATAAGATTGGCTTCACTGGTAAAATTTACCACAAATTTTAAAAAGAAAAAATATCAATATTACACAAATTTTTTTAAAATAGAGGAAAATTAAATATTTTTCAACTTGTTTTCAGAGGCCAGCATTGCTCTGATAAAAAAGTTAGACAAAGTCATTATGAAATTTTATAAAATGCTACCAACAAATATCCCTTGTATTATATGCAAATTTAAAAAAAATAATTTAGCAAATCAAAGTTAACAATATATAAAAAACGTAATGCTAGGCCGGGCGAGGTGGCTCAAGCCTGTAATCCCAGCACTTTGGGAGGCCGAGACGGGCGGATCACGAGGTCAGGAGTTCGAGACCATCCTGGCTAACACGGTGAAACCCCGTCTCTACTAAAAAATACAAAAAGCTAGCCGGGCGAGGTGGCTGGCACCTGTAGTCCCAGCTACTCGGGAGGCTGGGGCAGGAGAATGGCGTAAACCCGGGAGGCGGAGCTTGCAGTGAGCTGAGATCCGGCCACTGTACTCCAGCCCGGGAGACAGAGCGAGACTCCGTCTCAAACAAAAAAAAAAAAAACAAAAAAAAAACGTAATGCTGAATGACCAAGTGAAGTTTTTCCCAGAAACATAGGTTAATTTAACATTCAAAATAGATTATAATAACTCACCATATTAATAGAATTAAAAAAAAATTTGATCATCTCAGTTTCAGAAAAAGGAATTTTTAAATCCACTAAACTACGAATAAAAGGAAACTTCTCAGCTGTCCTAAAAAAGGACATCTATTACAAAGCCATAATTAATAACATACATATTAATAACATACATATTAATGTGATGAAAAATGAAATGCTTCCACCTAAGAGTCATAAAAGTCTATATTGCCTCTACCATGTTATATAATATAATTCCAATATTATACTGGAATTCATATTTAATAACACAGGAGAAGAAAAATGAATTTTTTTAAAAGTTCAGATAGGAGAGAAAGAAGTAAAACTATCTTTTAAAAAAAATTGACCCAGTCTTAGTCTGTTTGTGTTGCTATAGCAAAATACCACAGAGTGGGTAATTTACAAACAGTAGAAATGTATTTCTCACAGTTCAGGAGGGTGAGAAAACCATGATTAAGGCACTGACAAGTTTGGTGTCTGAGAAGGGACCAATCTCTCTGCTTCCAAAATGGTGCCTTGTTGTTGCATTCTCTGGAGAGAATGAATACTGTGTCCTCACATGGTGGAAAGGCAGGAAAGCAAAAAAGAAAAAAAAAAAAACAGGAAAAGAAAAATTTAAAAAAAGGTTGAGTTCTGTGTGAAGCCTCTTTAATAAGGTCCCTTAAGCCATTCACAAGGAAGGATTCCTTATGACTTAATCATCTTCAAGCCTCCACCTCTTCAAACTATTGTATTGGAGATTCAATTTCAACATTAATTTTGAGTGGGCTGCAGACATTTAAACAGTAATCTGATTGTATAAGTACAAAACTCTAAAAATTCTACAAAACAGTTGTAATAACTAATTTAACTTAGCAAAGTCACAGAATACAATGCAATAGTATATTTTTTGACACAAATAATTCAAAAACAAAATAACATATATGATTTTCAATGAAATCAGAAAATATGAGGTATTTTAAGATAAAAAATAAATGCACTGAAAACAACAGAATATTAATGAAAGTGGAGGCTTCAATTGAGAGATACACTATGTTCATGGATCAGAAGACTAGACATTAATGTATTATTTCTTCTTCCAGATAAGCCTATAGATTTAATGTAATTATAATTAAGTTCTCAGTATGCTTTTTGAGATATTAATTCAGAAATAGACCCATACATATATGTTAAAGTAATTTTTGACTAATGTGTAAAAACAAATCAATGAGAAAAAATTATTTTAAATAAATGGTACTTTAACAACTGAGTATCCCTATGAAGAGAAAAAAATGTTTCATAAAAGTTATAACTATAAATTTCTAGAAGAAACATTGTGATCTTGGGGTAGCCAAAAATTTTTTAAATACAAAAAGCTTGAGAAGGAAGAATTAATTGGAGTTTATTCAATTATAAATTAAAAGCAAACAAAAACTACTCTATTCATGAGACAACATTTAAAAAATAAAAAGACAAGCCACAAACTGAAAGCAAATGTTTATAAATCAAAGCTGATAAAAGGTTATTTGTCCAGAATTTATAAAGATCTCTTGCAAATCAATACTAAATATACCAACTTTGTTGAAAATGGAGAAAATATTTAAACACTTTGCATAAGAACATGTAAGGATGGCCATTTAACATATAAAAAGATTACATTCTTAGTAATAAGAAAATTGCAAATTAGAAGCATGATGTGATACAAGCACATAACAATTTAATCGCTAAAACTTAAAAGGGTGAAAATGTCAAGTATTAGCCCCAAGTCAACTTTATTAGTAGCAGTCAAATGATTATCAACATGTAAATGGATAAATATGTGGTATAACTACTTTATCAAGGTTATTTATGAAAATAACAAAGATTAATGGGAAGTGCCTATGGCTTCCAGTTTGAATAAAGATGGAAATCATTACAAGCAACTTTCTTTAAGTTATATATATAATGTAAAAATATATGATAAGGTGATCCCCTAGAAGATATTCATGCATAAATTACCTCATAATAAATGACTGTGCAGGAAATAGAATGGAAATAAGAATTAAGAGAAAGAGAGAATTGATGCAAAATATTCAACTGTTAAATAAGAACTTATTTTACATATTTAGATGAATTAAGTGGACACTGAATTGCTATGGTATTGAGATCACACTGGATGCTTTGAGAAAAGTAAAAAATAACTGTGACTATTTAAACTTGAATGAAAATATTTTATATGACATTTGTAAAAAAGTAGAAGAGGTACATAAATTTACAAATTCTTTGGGGAATATTGAGACAAAACAATTTGAAGATCATTGTCTAATTGGGAAAAAAAATGTCCTGTGTCTAGCCTTCTTCTTATGATTGCTGTGTTAGGTAATTTGCAGTACTTGAAAATGGCAATGGCAATGTCAACCATATATAAATATATATAAACATACTAAACAACTTTTGTTAATTATATTTTTCATCATGTATAACATAAAAATTTCAAATCATTAATATATGTAAGCAACATAGGCAGAGATTTTTGCCTATCTTGCTTTATGAAGTATCCCAAATACCTATTACAGTGTCAGAAACCTTTTAGTTGCCTAATAAATATTTGCTAATAAATTTAATGAATGATAAAATGTGACTCCAAGAAGGATTAAATGTTTATTTAATATGGCACGTTAGACAGTAATTCAAATTTTACTAGATGCTGACACAAGTAACATGGAAGAATAAGAGGATTCTAACTATCCCTCCTCCCATAGACCCACCAAATTAATACCTACACATGGAACAATTCTCTCCAAGAGAATGACAGAATTTAGTTGAAAGACTCCTAAACACTGGATAATTGAGAAAATACACACATTAAAATGGGTAGGAAAGGCAGATATAAACTACGAAGCCCACCTTGATCACTGTGCCTTATGATCAGGAAGAAATCCCCAATTCCTAGCTGCATCTAGAGGGGTGAAGGATTTGTACCACACATATAGCACCCAACTTTTATAATCTCTACCAGATAGCTTGTCTATTAAATTACCTTGCTTGAGGAGCAGCAGGAAAAGGGTATTAGAGGATTTCCTTCAAGCAGAAAGAACAGTTTTAATCCACACAACTACTCCCAGTATCTGTAGTCCTTAGGATCAATCCAGCTTTCAACTTCTAGAAAGAGTTTGGATACACAGATTTCCAGAAGCTCCCTGTGATCCTGGCCTCTAACAAGCCTTTAGTTGGAAGCCTACACAGCAAATAAAAAATAAGACTCCTCAACCCCAAATAAGAGAGACAGCAATTTCTGTGCCTTCGCCCTTACCTTTCTCTAGTGATAAATCCCTGAAATCTTTCATTGGAAGGAGGATGGGTACCTTGCCGTGCTGAACTGGAAGCTCAATGGTTACCTAATGAATGAATCCAAGGAGATCCGCATCAACACATCATAATCAGACTGTCAAATGTTATGGACAAAGAGAGGATACTGAAAGGACAAGGGGAAAGCAAATCATTACATATGAGGGAGACGTAATAAGACTATCAATGGATTTTTCAGCAGAAACCTTGGAGGCCAGAGGGGACTGAGATAATATAGTCAAAAAGCTAGAAGAAAAACAACTGTGAGCCAAGAATATTATACCCAGCAATCCTATTTTCCAAAAGTGAAAAACAGATAAAAACCTTTCTAAAAAAAACAGAAGATGAGGGACTTTATCACTGCTAGCTCTGCCTTGTAAGAAATGCTAAAAAGATTCCTTCAAAATAACAGAAACGGTCACTAAATAGCAATAGGAAAATATATAAAAATAAAAAAAAACTCACTGGTAAAACTATACACTGAAAGAAGTAAAACACACTTATACATGAAAGGAAGAAATGAAATTGTATCTGTATGCTGATTACATAATCTTATACATAGAAAATCCCATCAACTCCACTGAATAACTGTTATAACTGATTTTAAAAATTCAGTAAAGGTGCAGGTTACAAAGTCATTACACAAAATCAATGGTGTTTCTATATGCTAACGAGAAACTATCCATAAAACAGACTAAGAAAACATCTTATTTGGCCGGGCGCCGGTGGCTCAAGCCTGTAATCCCAGCACTTTGGGAGGCCGAGACGGGCGGATCACGAGCTCAGGAGATCGAGATCATCCTGGCTAACACGGTGAAACCCCATCTCTACTAAAAATACAAAAAACTAGCCGGGCGAGGTGGCGGGCGCCTGTAGTCC
>NW_012118487.1:19679431-19709401 GCF_000951035.1 Colobus angolensis palliatus | reverse complement strand
AAGACTCCGTCTCAAAAAAAAAAAAAAAAAAAGGAAACATCTTATTTAAAATTGTATCATGAAAAAATAAAATACTTAGGAGTAAATTTAACCAAGCAGGTAAAATATCTGTACATTAAAAACTATGAAACATTGATGAAAGACTGAAGACAACACAAATAGCTGGAAATATATTTTATATTCATGGGCTGAAGAATTAATATTGCTAAAGTAGTCCATACCACTTTGGGCAATCTAGGTTCAGATTTCACTCTCCCACTTCAAGAGTGAGATTTTAGGCAACATTCTTGACTGCAGAGTAACTCCATTTCCTCTCTGTATCTATCTATGCTGTGGATAAAATATGGGCAATAACAGTACCAAGCTCATAGAGTTATTGTAAGAATTAATTTATACAAGTATATTGACTTGAAACAATGTTTAGAATGGGGGGGAAAGCTTTATTATTGATAACATTTATTACTGTACAGATTGTAGATAATCAAACGATATTTAAGAATAAGTAAATAAGTTACAGCCAAACATTTTAAAATTTTCATCAGGGAAATTTTCATAAACACATAAAACAGAATTACATTAGCTAACTAACTACCATCTTTCCCAATAGTTTCCAAGATTTTGACACACTGGTATCAAAAGTCTCATGACCCTCTTTTGCATGGGATATTATAAACCAAATACTAGATATCATAATTTCCATTGAGGACATGTTTTTAAAAGCTAAATCACAAAATAATGAGTAATAAAATTATATACTAAGTAACTATTATCTGGGAGAAAATTAGGGAATACTATCAAATGTCTTTTCTCTGAATTATTTAATAATCTTAGGGAAAGGATTTTGGTCTCAAATATTTTCACAATTTTTGTTCATATTCACATATTTAGACTATAATAAAAACTGTAAGAACTGCAACTTACTAAAATAACCATAAAAATAACTGTAGTTGAAAACTCTTCTATTGTTTCTAATTAAAAAATAATTGTAGTTGAAAACTCTTCATTTCTAACTCTGAATCCTATAGTTTTAATAAGTATATCTATTATTTTATAATTCCTATATGCTGTCTAAATGTCCACAGCAAAAATACAAGACCCTGATTCATATACATACACATACACATATATAGTAGGACTTACTAGATTTTAATGATTTTGAGCCAAGTTGCATGGTTCCATATATGTCTCATAGTACCAGGTATATTGGTAAGCTAATCAGATTATATTATAAATTGAATGCTGAAGAATATATATATATATAGCTGATCATTATATATATATATATATTTGTGTTTGTGTGTGTGTCTGTGTGTGTATTACATTAAGACTTCCTGTTTCATGGCTTTTACTCACATTTTAACATCAGAATTATTGGGTAGTTCTAGAGCTATGGATGATGATCAATTGACACTTGTTTTGTAGTATTTTGTTCTTTCAATAAAGGATTATTTGCTCCTAATTCTTGTTCAAAGTATTTTAAAATTTTTATAAATGAGCACTACATTGTTCAATAAATAGCAAGTAGCAGTAAAATAATATAATACAGATTCATTTTGTTATTTTTGGAATGATATATGAATGTATCTAGATAGTTTCCAATACTACATTGAACTTTACAGGTTTTTCTAAAATGTGTTTCCTTAAAATGCAATAGTTAAATATTAAAATTACATATATATAATATAAGAAAATTAAGTGCAAAAAATGATGGTGAATATATTTCTCCAAAGACTTTTATTGGTGGATAATGAACTCTTTTCTAAATATATTTAAAATAATTTTTTTTTATTTTGTGCATTTTTGGTATAGACAGGGTTTCGCCATGTTGACCAGGCTGATCTCAAATTCCTGACTTCAAGTGATCTGCCCTCCTTAGCCTCCCAAAGTGTTGGGATTACAGGCATGAGTTACCGTGCCCAGCCCCTAAATACATTATTTTTAAATATAAGAGCAGATAAACAGTAGTTGAAATATTTTTTAAAAATTGTGTGGATACACATAAAATCTAGCAATTTAAGATAGGAAACTAAGGCTGGAGCACCTGAAAGAGTTTGCATGTTAACAACAATTAAGCAGAAAATAAATCATTAACTTTGTGGGTAATCAACTAAGCTTTCCGTAAGTCATCAGCTTTTTCAAAAGATTACATTTCTTTCATTAGTTGGCTACTTTATGTGTCTTAAATCAACATACAACCGGGGATTAGGTTAATGGTTCTATTTATTTTGTGCAGTAATTCTGCCTACTCACCTATTACTGATAACTAAGTATAAATACAGTATCTCAAGTCATGCTGTATCCAGATTTGCTTTTACATTTTCTTACCTCAGTCTGAGGTGAACAGTGAACATATTTACATTTGATTTAACAGTGAACCTCAATTCTTTCTGGCTTCACAGTGAAACAACTTTATGCAATTGATCAAATATTTTCATCCCTGAAGTTAACGACTATCATCAAAATGTTTTGTGGAGACTATGTGAGTATAATGCTTATTTCTGTAAAGCTTTTCAGTCTTCTGAAAATTGATTTATAAAATTTCATTTGTGTTTTTGATGTTTTTAACAGAAAATATAGTTTTAATTTGTTTTTATTAAATTTTAATTAGTAGGTCTTCAATATAACTATTAAATAGAGTAATATTATGAAATCTTAAATCCATGCTAATTTTGAAACAATGTATTATCTCACAGAGGCAAGTTAGTTGTCCCTGCTTTCATATGTAATTTGATTGAAAATTCTAACTGAAGTTTTCATAAGATTTTTATCTCTATATTTGTTTCTATCTATAAAAAATTAAAATAATTTTGACTATTAATTTTATTCTAAATCCATGCTTTCTTTAGAAGATAGCTTATTTTTGAATAATTTTCTGTTGAATAGAAGCAATGTATAACAAGATTTAGTTTTTTTTTCCTTTTTTTTTTTGGCCTTGTCTGAATCATTTTAGTGCAACTGCTCTAATAGTCATTAACTTTTTAAAAAGCCAACATAAACATTAAGTTGTCTGAATATGCTTTATATGAAAAGGTCTCCATTTCACATGGTTTTGAAAATTATATACAAATGTGAATCTATGCCTTGTGGTCTTAGAAATTATGTACAAGTATATGTGTGTAATGATGATTCTTTACAAATCTATATTATAAAAAATCTTTCAGGAGGCTGAGGCAAGATAATGGCGTGAACCCGGGAGGCGGAGCCTGCAGTGAGCCAAGATCGCGCCACTGCACTCCAGCCTGGTCCACAGGGCGAGACTCCATCTCAAAAAACAAAAAAACTTTCTGGGAACTTTTATGCAAAAAAATTATAATTATTTTGTTAAACTTTGGCACACAAAACATACTGTTTACTTAAACAAAATATTCAATGCAGGAAAACTTTACTTATGTATTGTGTTTCTTCGGATAAATACTGAATTAGGACTTAAAATGCAGCTATTTTCCATCGCTGTTAGTTTAACAATCTTAATTTCATCTTAAGATTTCAAGATCTCATTTTGCAGTTGAAAGTTACCATTTTTGTTTTATTAATTGTGAGGTAGTTATATTTCACTATAGAGAAAAAAAGGTATCAAGTAATTAGGCCAGCATGGTAAATGATTAAATTTGCAAATGCCTATTGTTTTCGCTTTCTGTTCATTTGAGTATAATTATTTGGGAGTAGTTACTATTATATTATATGCATTGTGTGGTCTAATGTTACTATTTATATGCCAATTTTTCAAAAGAAACATTTATAGAATATTCAAATTATATTTCTGAGATTATTAAACATTACTATGGTAACAAGATTTTTAAAAATGCAATTATTTGCTAAGCTTCTGAAGCAAATGAAGAAAACTGAAGATTAAAGATTTGGACTTGAGCATACCTAAGAATCCATTTTAAGTACTTTTGATTAGCTATTTTAGAGATGAATGTTATGTTTTATGTATAATCTCAGCAAGTGTGGATGGTAAAATGGTTTTACATAGTCAATATCAGTATAGTTTAAAGTAATTTTCTATCTGAAGGTATATGACCCCAGTGGTCAGAATTTAGTGTTAAAAAGGCCAATATTTGAGGCCAAGCTTATCTCTTCAGTCTGATGTTCTCAAGAAAGAGACAGGCTCTTCTGTTGACAAGTAATTTCTTATTTTATAAAGTGGGTAGTAATTGACTGAGTTGTTTGTTGAAGATACGTCCCTAGATCCTCCTTATTTGGCGGTTCTCATGCAGTATATATGGTATCTGAACTTATACACTTGATATAAAAGGGTTACCATTTTTGAGAGCCACAGAGATAGGAAGTTTATTACTCTCAATTACAAAGTATAGAAAATTTAAATATACATCAAGCAAGAGATAAGAATCATGGAAAAATGGTTACGTTTCTGTAGAAGATAAACATACATAATATGTTAAAATTAGTTTCTGTATTTATGGAGTCAGGTGGGCCTCAGTGATTAAGGTAGTTTAAGTGTGCTTGTTACATTAAGAAGGAAATTTATCTTTGGTGCAATAGTGTATTTTACTTATGTGCTTGACTGTAAGACCATCTTTCAAAAGCAAGATTTAATTAAGAGATTATTGCAAGCCTGAGTTTTGATATATTAGTCAGATATAAATCACATTGTAGGAAGATATTATTATAATATTATAATAGCTCTCTTGGAATGGAGGAAATTATACTATACAGCGTACTTGCCCAAGTCAGGATCTAAACCCAGGTACCTCTACGTCCCTAGAGCTCAAATTCTTTTTATTAATATATAATGCCTCTTTAGAATACAATTTTCTTATAAAAATTGTTCACTGATTTTGTCCTGTTTTGTCATCAACTGATCCCCCTTTTTCATACAGTAGCATTTTATTTAATATAGATTCATTTCTTAGATGATACCCTTCCTTTTGACCTTTAATGGGATTAGAGTTAACTTTAATCCTATTCCCTTTTCTACCCTTTTGACACCTTTTCCTATTTCTATCTATTCATTGACAGAAAATGTTAATCATAGCAGTATGAAAAGTAAGATACATGCTGATATCATATATCTTACCTAAAATAGCACTATGTATTATACAAACATATAGAAATTATTAAAATAATTTACTGAATGTCTATAAACATCATCCATACCTTGTTTAATCTTCACAGCAAATTGTCCCATAAGAATACCATTTAACATGCAAAGGTTTGAAGTTCTTTTGGAGGTACTAGATATTCTACCCAAATGTTTTATACATATTATTTTTTTGTTTGCAACCTTCTAGGGCAGTATTATCACCCGCTTTTTCCAGACGAAAATACTGAGGTTCAGAGAAATTAAATACTTTTCCCAGGAGTTAAAAGCCAGGAGGTGACAGATACATAGGATCCTGTGTAACTCCAAAATCATTTCTACCACAACGAGAGAGAGAAACAAAATGCCTAGGTATGATCATTCTTTGTGACCCCAATTAAACGAGAAAAACTTAGCAACAGTATCTTTACAAAGATGCTTTGACTCATGAGTTTGCCTCAGAATAGCTCAAGAGCACCAAAGTCAGGTAACAGCATGTTAGGCAGTATCTACTATGGGCAATGAGACATACAGCATTTTAGCCTAACTAGATAAAATAAATGCATTGGTTTTTAGCAGTGGATTACATGTAGCAAAGGAAAACCACTCCATAAATGAGAAACGAATTCAGGGCATATTACCTAGGAGTGATTGCAGACTGAGAGGACATCTCATGGGAGGAGAAGCTGTTGATAAGGCAAGATTATTTTCAAAACTGTCTTTTCCTATAGAAAGTAATTCCCAGGACAAAAACTTCCATCCAAGAAATCTGACTTTGATTGTTTATCTGCAATATGACTTACTGAGCAAATATTATTAAAAGGTTATTCATACTTCAGATTGCTTTTCACCATCACAAGACTACATTGTCTGAACTTTACACACTTTGATTCAACAAAAGTTATGAATCATGCTCTTATGGCTTCAACTTTTACTGAAGCTTCTGTAGAACTAACAAGAATTGGATTGGAAAAACTAAATGTAACTTTTTCCTTGAAGTGGCATGCACACATGTTGTTAATTTTTTAAAATATACCATTATAACAACCGTAGATTGCTTTTAATCTAGGGACTGGGCAAACATGACTATAGCATAGTGGCTAAACATACACTGAAATCTAGCCTTTCTGCATAGGATCTATGTGACTGGGCACAATTTGCTGAATCTTTCTGCATCTCAAATTTTTTTAACCTGTTAAGTGAGTGTGATAATAGCATCTAGCTTATAAGGGTCTCTTGAGAATTGTTTGGCAGATAATGCACCAAGAAGACTATCTGCAGCATAGAAGCATCCCAAAAAGATGAGCTATTATTCAGTTTTATTTAGTACCAGTGCCAAAGCTTGAATCCAACTCTGTCTAATTCAAAAGCCCTGGCCTTCAGCAGCCCAAATGCACTGCTTCCAGAAGGGAGGTTAAGTTTGTATCCATTACTAATACCAATGTGTGTGCATATATATACGTGTGTGTATATACAACACACACATAAGCATATATGTGTGTGTATGTATACAATAGTCCCAAATTTTATAAAGAAATTTGAGAAACATCAAAAGTTTCACAAAGGGAAATATATTTTCTCTTGTACTCAGCATAATGTTTATTTGTAAGTAGATTGTATCATGCAAAAAAGTTTCATAAACCCACTGACTTCAATTTCTACTAACTTCTCTTCTTTATTATGGTAAAACTCCTCAAACACGTATTACACCCATTATATACATTTCCTCTCCTTCAATTCTCTCCGTATCCACTCATCGGGTTTCTTTCTCAAATGCCCTGCCTGAACTGCTCTTATTAAGGTAAACAATGATCTTCATATGGTTAAATCCCATGCCTAATTCTCTCCTCTCATATTTCTAGATATATGGATGTTATTAGACACAAACGCCCTTGCCAGAAATATTCCAGAGCTAAATTCTTGAAACTCTTCTCCTTTCTCCCTATAGCCTCTCCTTTGGTCATAACATCCAGTATAATGGTTTTAATTACAATCTATATACAGACTCTTTTCTGAATTTATGTCTCAACCCAGAACCTATGCCTAAACCCCAGATTCCTGCAACCAAGTGTCTACTCAGTGAGTAGAAACTCATCCTTTTATTAGTACAGAAAAAGGAAAGTTAAAAAAAAAAAAAAAAAGCCTTGTTATTATCCTTGGCTCAGGTTCTCTCATACCTTACATTACCATTGCCTGCCAACTTCCGCAGTGGCTTCCTGCCTGGTGTCCCTGGTCCTGCCTCCCGGTACTGGGCAGACAGTAATAAATATGATTGTCATAAACCCTGCCCTCTTGATACATGTATTCCATTGATGTACAGGATTCATAATCACTCTGAAATTAGACAAAGTAATGGAATAGGAGGTAAAAGTCATCAAAGAGGAAATTTTGAGAAAGCAATCCCGGTTTGCAAGTTCTTCATTTATCATAATAGCTAGAAAAATAAGAAGACTTCAATTTGTAGAATCACTTGCATTTTTCCAAGTGAGAAGTTAGAACACCTCTCTAGATATGTTGGTTTCTCTTGAATGGGCTACTTTTTGAGATCATTATAAAATTATCTGTTATTTTGATATTATACCTATACCATTAACATTAATGCATTGTGCCCATTTAAATAAGTATTACTTTAAATCTAAGGCACTTTTGAAATTAAAAAAAAATGGTTAACTATATGTTCTTTTTTTAATGTTCCTAATTAATCAACTCATTTAAGAAACAGTAAAGGAAGAAAGTCATTAGATTATCACAAGTGACAAGCATTAAGAACATACTTCTTTCCTTAACCCTTAAGGTGAAGTCTTCAGAAATTATGTTTGAGCAATATGAATCATAGTTGGTTTAATGAGTCATGTATTTCTGCAATTAGGTGGAGAGGAAAAAGCAGAAAGAAAGGAGCCATTAAAGGTCATTACTTACCAACTTTTCATTTTTCAACACAGCTTCACACACCAACATCCGACCCTTATCTACTTTAGAGTTCTTCTATCAGTAGAAATTATTTGTAATCAAAAGTAGCTCAGCCTGATTCATCAGAAAGGAAGGGATTGCAATATTTTTTAAAAAGAGATTTCAGAATTTATTCTGTCAATCTCCCAGCATCAGCTTCTTCTAAATAGTCTCCAGCTATTCATAAGACTTTACTCATAGCTTTTGGACACGCATTTGTAATCAAACGCAGAGTAAAACTTTCTTCCTGGGGCCTATTTTTCTTTGCCAGCATCACAATCTTACAACACACAGTTATGAATATATTCTTCCTCAGTTACACTTTTATTTATATCCTGTAGACATTCTGGGTAATCATGCTAGAAGGAACCAGAAAAAAAAAAAAAGACTATTACAAGTATCATGTACAAAATATAAAAGTAAATCTACACAAGATAATGTGTTTTATATACTCCTATTATAGATACAGTGGGAATCAGCTTCACTCACAGCAACTTTGGATTGACTTTTCATCTTTATTTGGTGGCAATTTGTAATAATAAAGCCACAGAATGTCTTCATGTATTTTATCATTTTATCTCTTAATCAAAACATTTCTCCTATTTTATTTTTAAATAAGCCAGAATGGAAGGCATTGTAGTCATACTTTTTCAGTTATGTAAAAAGAAAGCGCTTTTATCCCAGCAAATATAGCATTCTTAGTACTCTGAATTAGTAATTGTTTTAAAATATGTAAATCATATCGTATTTTGTTGGTGCATTATTCTTTTGTAGTTGCTGTTAGTAGAGTAGTAAACTTCTTGAATTATTTTTCAACCCTTTGGAGATACTCAATATATGTACATATTCTTCTAAGCATTCATTTTGTTGCCAGTCTGAAAATATTGTTTGAAAAGGTAAGTAAGAAAACGGTCAAAGGTGCTGAAAGAGAGAGGCGTCAGTATCTGGGGACACATGCACCTTCTGTGTACCTTTCCTCACCTGTGGGCCGACTGCTGTGTGTTTAATCAAGAGTGCGACTCACATATAGAAAAGTAAATATTCATAGTGAATACAGTAGTCCCTTCATAGTAGAAAAGGGTTAGATTCATGAACCCCCAGTGAAAGGTAATTACTGGTTTTGAAACAAGACTTTTTCATGTAACAATGGTTACAACTGAACTCAATACAGCTTAATGACCAGAAGAAACTCTTCGAGATCTCACTCCCTTCTGGTTCTTATTTTGTTTCATTCCAGATATTGTGAATACTAGAATGACTGTGGGTGGCTATGCTTGGTTTTCCTTCAAGATATTAAGTGACTTCTAATTTGATGACTTAGTGGACTTGGTCTTTTTTTTTTTTTTTTAATATATGATCCATATGTGGAGTAACCTGAATGCTTCAGAGAAATGTCTTTTATAAAATGTTATTTCAGTCATTTGGCAGAGGGAAATCAGTATCAAATAATACTTCCTCTCAGAATCACGGGGTTACATATAACATACAAGTGGGTTAGTCCCTTTCAAACATTAGGCTTCCTTCTCTCTCCTACAACATGCAAGTGTTCAGCTTTATCATCTAGGTTCATTGCCTTTTTGTTCTTTCTCAACGTTTTTTGCATATTGAGAAAGTTTTCAAATAAAAATTCATGCAATCTAGAATCAGTCATAGAAATTTTTAAGATAGGTGCACTAAACTCAGAAAACTAGTCAAATGGTGTACTGTAATTAAAGGCATCAGATTAACTTTTCTTACATTGAGTCATGTTTTTAATCTAGATTTTTTACATCTCTGATTTAGAGACATGTAGACAGGTTGAATTTTACAAAAATACTTAGCTTTGTTGGCAATGTAGCTTATTCTTCTGTCATCTGATTTTGAATTACAAGAACATTCTTTCCTTAGACTGGGATATGAAACGGATTCATTGTGAAATTGTACTTCCCTGTAAGGCTTTCTGTCACCTCACTGTGACAATGTGTGAGGCAGGACATTTCCATATGGTTAAGATGATCGTCACCCTTCTTTCTATTCACAAATGTGTCCTCTCCTTAAGCCTCTCATGCAGGTTCCTTCATCTTTAGCTATAAGTGCTCTGCTTCTCTCCCTTGTATCGGGTGCTCTTCAAAGTGAAGATAAAAACAACTGGGATCTGTTTCCTGCTACAACTCATTATTATTCTCATGTTTGAATGTCCATCTTAATTCTACAGTTGTAATTATTATGAAATTATTTTGTCAAACTATACAGTTTGAAGCCAAATTCAAACCAATGTGGTAATTTCTGATTTAAAAGTTTGCCATATTTGGTTTTATGAGACTAGATGTGCACCTAAAAATACTATGTTTAAACTTTTTGTTTTGGGAACATTTTAGATTTACAAAAATGCAAAAATAATTCATAATTTGAATTACCCTTCCCCAAGCTTTCCCTAATGTTTACATTTTATATAACCATACTGAAGTTATCAAAACAGGATATTAACATAAGCACAGTGCAACTAACTAAACCACAGATATTGTTTAGATTATACCAGTTTTTCTGCTAATCTTTTGGTTTCCTGTTTGATATGGTTTGGATCTGTGTCCCCACCAAATCTCATGTAGAATTGTAATTCCTAGTACAATTAGGAAGTATTCTAGTACACCTAGAAGGTGGGGCCTGCTGGGAGGTGATTGGATAGTGCGGCTGTTTCTCGTGAATGGTTTAGCACTATTCCCTCAGTGCTGTTCTCATGAGAGTGAGTTCTTTAAAGATCTGGTTGCTTAAAAGTGTGTAGCACCGGTCGGGCGCGGTGACTCACGCCTGTAATCCTAGCACTTGTGGAGGCCGAGGCGGGCGGATCACGAGGTCAGGAGATCGAGACCACGGTGAAACCCCATCTCTACTAAAAATGCAAAAAAATTAGCCTGGCGTGGTGGCGGTGCCTGTAGTCCCAGCTACTTGGGAGGCTGAGGCAGGAGAATGGCGTGAACCCGTGAGGCGGAGCAGTGGCCAAGATCGCGCCACTGCACTCCAGCCTGGGAGACAGGGAGACTCCATCTTAAAAAAAAAAAAAAAGTGTGTAGCACCTCCCACCTCGCGCTCTCATTTTCCTGCTCTGGCTGTGTGTCGCGCCGGCTGCACCTTTGCCTTCCTCCATGATTGTAAGTTTCCTGAGGCCTCCCCAGAAGCCTGGCCCATGCCAGCGTCATGCTTCCTGTTCCTGTGGAACGGTGGGTCAGTTAGACCTCTTTTCTTTATAAATAATCCAGCCTCAGATATTTCTTTATAGCAACGTGAGAATGAACTAATACACTGCTCCCAGGAGCTAATGGCCATTGGGAACACTTAGGCTTAATCTTACTTTTCGCATTTCTTTCTTTTCTCTTTTTTTTGGTGGGGGAGGAGGCAGGGGAAAGCTTTTCCTTACAGTTACAAGATGCATTCATCTAATCTTGTATTTTTTTCCTACTCCAGCGCTGGAATTAACCACTTCTCCAAAAAGCTCTGATTCCTTTCACTGAAGACCGATATTTAAAACCAAGATCTGGATACTAGTTATACTCATTGCTACTGGGGTATCATTGCTTATATGCCCTCTTTAGAGTACAGAGCAAAAAATATGTGTGTATACTAACCCATTTATCTGCACATATCTATATTTACTTTTGTACATGTGTATACGTATATGTTTGCATGTATGCATGTCTCCATCTACCTTCCTACTTATCTATTTCTCTGTCTCTATGTATACATCTATCTACCATCTATCTTCATACTAATACCTCCAATCTAATCAACAACACTGTTCTAACCTTCACCATTATTTGTTACTTCTTTCTCAAACAGTAAAAACTATAAGACTATCAATATCTGAAACATGTTTGCTTATTTGTTTAACTCTACCATACATGTAGTTTAAAACTTGCTAAGCCATTATTCTGTGAGAAACAACTTTACCAAGAAGAGTACATTGTTTGGATTATTTTTATTTTTAGCTTTACAGTTCAGTCAAAACACTATTTTCTAAAGTTACTTAAGGCACATTCCCTGTCTCCACTGAGCTTATTGTGGTTATGAGATTTATTTGTTATATAAATAGATAAATTTGCTACAAACTGCATTTTCTGTTGGGTTTCCCATACATCTTTGTTGATTTTATTAAACTTACATTTAACAAAATGTGCTTTTTGTGGTATACAATTTTATGATTTAAGTCATGTATCCAATGCCACATTTCCTTAGAGAAGACTTCCATTATCCAAAAATCCTTCCACACTGCCTGCCTGTAGTCAGCTACCGACCCCAAACTCCAAACTTTGACAAATATTGCACTGTTTGCCGCTGCTATAGTTTCACCTTCTCCAGAACGTCATACGAACAGAATCATAAACTACTTAAACTTTTGGACATGGCTTCTTCCACTTACTAGAACACATTTAACCCTTATTCATATTGTGTTAATCAATAGTTCTGCTATTTTATTGCTGAGTTGCTGTCTGTTGTATGGACATACCACAATTTGTTTATCTATTCACAGTTTGAATGGATAAACTGTGAATGGATAAATTGTGGGTTGTTTCAGGTTTTAGTGATTATAAACAAAGCTGCTATAAATATTCAAGTTAAAATTTTTGAGTGAAGTTATGTTTCCATTTCTTTTGGGTAAACACTTAGGAGCGAGATTGCTAGGTCACATGGTAACAGTATGTTTAGCTTTAGAAAAAACTGGCAAACTGTTTTCCCAGAGTGGCTATACACTTTTGCATTCTCACCAGCAATATATTACAGTAGAATATCATTGTAGTTTTACTTTGCATTTTTTTATGGGTAATGATATTGATCGTATCTTCATGTGCTCATTTACTATACCTTCATTGTGAATGTGTTTGTTTAAAATACTTCCCTATTTTTATTCCATTTTATTTGTTTATTTATATTGTCCTACACATATTCTGGAATAAAAGTTTTATGAAAATGTAACTTACACACCTTTCCTTTCATTCTGTGGATTGTCTTTTCAGTCTTTGACAGTGCTTTTCACCAAGCAAAAGTTTTCAGTTTTGACAAAGTCTAATTTATTTTTTCATTATGGATCATATTTTTGTTGTCATTTCTAAAAATTCTTTCACTAACCCAAGTCATGTAGATTTTTTCCTATATTTTTCTTCTAGAAGTTTTATAGACTTACATTTCTACTTAGGTCTATGACAAATTTTGAGTCAATTTTTGTATAAGGCATGAAGTATAGGCCAAGCTTAATTTTGTATATGAATCTCCAATTTTTATAGTACCATTTCTTGGGAACACTATTTTTTCTCTATCAAATTGTTTTCACTACTTTGTTAAAAGCTACTTGTCTGCATTTAAGTGGGTCTAGATTCTTTATTCTGTTCAATCCAAGCTATACTTCAAGATTGTTACCTAAGAGCACAGTTGCAATAGTAATATGACTTAATAATAATTCTTAAAATCAATTAGCATTACTCCTACAATCTTGGAGTTTCTTTTCAAATTTGTTTCAGCTATTCTAGGTATTTTGCATTTCCACAAAAATTTTTGAATAAAATTGTCAACATCAACACAAAATTCTGCTAGGATTTCGACTGGGATTTTGTTGGAAGTGTAGGCCAATTTAAGGAGAACTGATATCTTAATAATATTAAGTTTTCTACCCATGAAAATGATACATCTTTATTTATATGTCTTCTTTAATGACTGTCAGGAGTATTCTTTCTTCTATTCCAATATTTATACTAATTATTTCTTTTAATTTTCTTATTGCATTGCCTAAGATTTTTCAGTATGGTATTGAAGATGAAAAATAACATTCTTGCTTTCTTCCTAGTCTAGAGGAGACTGGGCCAGTGGAAAGGGAGGTGAAGCATTCAATATTTCACCTTTAAGTAAATTTTAGATGTAGGGATTTTGTAGGTGTCTTTTACCAAATTAATGATGTTGCTTTGTCCTTTAAGTTTGCTGAGTTTTTAACATGCATAGATGCTATACTTGTTAAGTGGTTTTTCTGCATCATGTTTTGATGACCATATCAGTTTTATTTCTTAAATTGTTAATAAGGTGAACTAAACTGATTGATTTTTGAATGTTGTGCCAGTTTTGCATTATTGGGATAAACACAACTAAGTTGTACTACATCCTCCTTTTTATATATTACTGCATTGAATCTTCTTCTATTATGTTGGGCATATTTGCATGTATGTTCATAAGGGTTACTATCCTACAATTTTCTTTTCTTGTATTGTTGATTTGGTTTTGGTATAATCCAGAGTCATAAAATGAGTCAGAAAGTGTTCTACTGTATCTTCTAGAATACATTTGGTAGAATTGGTATTATTTCTTCCTTAAATGGTTGGCAGAAATATCCAGTAAAACCATGTAGGCTGGAGGTTTCCTTGCTGAAAGGTTTCTAAATACAAATTCAATTTTCTCAATAGATATGAGGCAATTTAAGTTAACTGCTTTTCTTGAATGAGTTTGGGTAATTTTAGTCTGCCAAGAAATTTAAATTGAATATATATGGACATTGAATCATTCATAGCATTCCTTTTGATAGGAATGTCCTCACCAATTTTTATGTTTATAGTTTGTATCTTAGTTTTTCTTTGTAAATTGGCTACAGTTCTATCAATTTTGTTTTGTTCAAATAATAAGCTTACTTCATTTTATTTCCTTATTTTTCTCTTTTTAATTTTATTGATTTTACTCTTGTCTTTATTACCTCCTACCTCCTGCTTGCATTGCATGTAAATTTCTATTATTTCTCTAATTTCTTATGGTGAAAACTTAAATTTTTGATTTGAAAATTTTATTTTGTTCTAATATATATATTTAATGTTATAAATTTTCCTTTAGGCACTGAAACAAATGAGTATTAAAAGTGGCAGACTTGTGTGATAAATGTAGATGACTGAATTTGTTTCTTCTCTTGTTTTGATCAGCAAAGGTCCATGCAGTCTTGAAAGCTTTTGGGATCTGTAGATTTGGGCACTTTTTTTTTTTTTTAACTTTTATTTTAAGTTAAGGAGTACATGTGCAGGTTTGTTAACAGGTAAATTCATGTCATGGGAGTTCGTGGCACAGTTTACTTTGTGACTCAGGTATTAAGCCTATTACCCCTGTGTTATTTTTCCTGACTCTCTCCATTGTCCCACCCACCTCCCTCCAGTAGGCCCCAGTTTCTGTTTTTCCCTACTATGTGTCTATGTGTTCTCATTATTTAGCTCCCACTTATAAATGACAACATGTAATATTTGTTTTTCCCTTCCTGTAGCAGTTTACTAAGGATAATGGCCTCCAGCTCCGTCCATGTTTCTGCGAAGCACACAATCTCATTCTTGTTTATGGTTGTGTAGTACTCCATGTTGTATATGGGCCACATTTTCTTTATCCAGTCTACCATTGATAAGCATTTAGGTTGATTCCATGTCTTTACTATTGTGAATAGTGCTATAGTGAACATATACATGCATTTGTCTTTATGATAGAATGGTTTATATTCCTTTGGCTATATACCCAGTAGTGGGATTGCTGGGCCAAATAATAGTTCTGTTTTCGGCTCCTTCAGGAATCACCACATTGTTTTCCACAATGGTTGAACTAATTTACACTCCCACCAATGGTATATAAGCATTCCTTTTTCTCTATAAGCTCACCAGCATTTGTTAGTTTTTGACTTGTTATTAATAGCCATTCCGTCTAGCGTGAGATGATACCTTATTGTGGTTTTGATTTGCATTTGTTTAATAATCAGCAATGAGCTTTTTTTTCATATGCTTCTTAGCCACATATATATCTTCTTTTGAAAAGTATCTGTTCATGTTCTTTGCTCACTTTTTGGAGTGTTTCACACATACTCCAAACAGGGAGTTGTTTGCTTTTTCTTTGTAGATTTGTTTAAGTTGCTTATGAATGCTGGATGTTAGACCTTTGTCAGCTGCACAGTTTGCAAAAGTTTCTCCCATTCTGCAGGTTGTTTACTATGTTGACAGCTTCTTTTGTTGTAATTTATTGGATCCCATTTGTCAATTTTTGCCTTTGTGGCAATTGTTTTTGGTATCTTTGTCATGAAATCTTTGTCCATTCCTATTACTTGGGTACTTTTTAATGCAAACAATTTTAGGTCAACAATAAGTACAAACAAGTTTGGGTCAATGATATTTTAAAATCATTTATTATGAATTTCTATAGTATAATGTATGGAAAATGGATAAAATATAGATTGTGGACCTGTAAAAATATTAAAGTTTTAATTTTACAACTCAATTAAGCTAGGCAAGTCTAATTTTATATCAGTGTGATTCTTGAAAACAATACAGTGTTCCATGGAACTCTTGGAAGAACAACCAAAACCAGTGTGATATTACAGGCAGGTGCTAATTATAAGAAGACGCAAGAAGAGAAATAGAATGAATGATAATTACTATTACTTGAAATACATATCTCATTAATCTTCATAGTAACTGAAACTTACAAAACATCTACAACTTTTACTTTACAAGGTGTGAAGTAGGGGAGTTAAAATAATTTAGTACTTTGTCCAGCAAGAAACAAAGATCACTTTAAATCAAGTCTGCTTTACTGACTTACTTTAGTGAGATATCTATGTCTGTTATCACAAGAGAAATGAACATGAGGTTCTAACATTTTCTGGCAATGCTTTATTTTTTACAATGCCCAGAGAAGGTAAAATTATCAGATGTTTGGATACATGATACATTATTTTTGCTCCAGTTTGTCACTTACTTGATAGACGTATGCTTCTTTTTTATGCCCTCTCTTCCCAATCAGAAAAAAAAAAAAAGTTAAATCACATAGGATAAAATACATTACATATAAAAGTTCCTGCTATTTTTAGATGTGTTTCCCATGACATGCCTCAAAGATGGAGGCATTTAAATTAGTGGCAAAAAGTATGGAAAGCCTCATGGAGTTCTTAGGAATACTAGCCCCCACCTTGCAGGTTAGTTGAGAGCCTCTTCAAAAGACCAAAATACTGTAAAATTATCACATTAGAATTCCTTTTATATGGATTCCATTGGCAGTAATATAAGCAGACCAATCAAAAAGAAAAAAATATGAATTTACTTGATTACAAAACTGTTAAATAGTTCTTTGGGGGTAAAATAGATTTAGACCAAGAATGTCAATAAAAAGGGGCAACAGAATGAAGGAAACAAAGAGCTTCAGTGGAGAATAGGAGCAATTTAAGTCTTTAGAGATTTTTTAGTGAATATCTCTCTGATATTGTTAATTTCACTTTCCAATTATTTAAAGTGATGAGAAATTATTGTATTTAGCCTTCACCCAAAATATATTTTTGAACAACACTGAAATTTTTTTTCAGATAATTTAATTAATTAAACTCAGGATAATTACTGGAGGCAAAAACCATGGCTTTTATTTCATTCTTAAATTGTTCATTTAAACTCAGTAGGACTAGTTTTCCATAGGTCCTATATTAGTAAGTTTAGGCTACTATAACAAAATACCATAGACTGGGTGGTTGAAATAACAGAAATTTATTTATCACAGTTCTGGAGGCTGGAAAGTCCAAGATCAAGGTGTCAGCAAATTCAGTGTCTGTGGAGGGCCCTCTTCCTGGCTTACAGATGGCCACCTTCTTGCTGTGTCTTCACATAGGGGACAGAGACTCAGCTCTTTCTCATAAAGATACTAATCTCATCATAGGGTCCCCATTCTCATGACCTCATTTACGTCTAATTATTTCCCAAAGGCCTCACATCCAAACACCATTATACTGGGGGTTAGAGCTTGAACATATGAATTTTGGGGGATATGAACATCCAGTCCATTTAAGTACCCTTACTTTTCTGTTACTCTTAGATAATTAAATGTTTATAAGTCACTTGCACTCACAAAGATTTATAGAAATTTAAAATGTCTAATTTTGTGTCGAGGTAAAAATTCTTCCCCTTTTTAGACCATATAGGGTTACTTCCTGAAATTGCCATGGCATTTGTAACTGTGATGGCACTGGTGGGAGTGTCTTTTAGCATGTTAATGTATTATAACTAGAGTATAATGAGCAGAGAGGACGACCAGAGGTCACTCTCATTGCCATCTTAATGCTGGTGGGTTTTAGATGGCTTCTTTACTGCAACCCGTTGTATCAGCAAGGTCTTTATGACCTGTATCTTGTGCTGACCTCCTATCTCATCCTGTGACTTAGAATGCCTGTCTGGGAATGCAGCCCAGTAGGTCTCAGCCTTATTTTACCCAGCCCCTACTCAAGATGGAGTTGCTCTTTTTGAAACACCTCTAACATCTGGTATCATTTAGCTGGTATTATAATCATTTCACACTGATACACTATGGCCTTCAAAGATGTTTCTTTGGGTCCATTGTAGGTTTTTAGGGTATTTCTCATGGCAAACAATCTTCTCTTGCCATCTTCTTATCAATCTGCTCCCTCTTAGAGTTCCTGTCATTCCTTCTAAAGGAAAATTTGGAGCCAGATCCCTTTAGAATGGTTTATGGCCAACTCCTGCCACTTTGTAGCACTTATGTAATCTGTGGCAAAGTCTCACATCTTATGTCCCAATAAACTATGGGAGTGTAACAAATTATTGGAATTCAGACATCCGTGGTGAAGTCACCCTCTCGCTTAAAACAGCTACGTAGCCATGCACTCTGAGCTTTAGACATTTCTCAATGTGTACCTACTGTGTTCTCCAAATACATTACACATTTCAAGTTCTCTGGGTGGTTTCCTTGATGCTGACATCGCTACCCTTCATCTCATTCCTCATGGCAGGACAAGGAGGTCTCAGAGAACACTATCACCTCTACCCAAATAAATCCCATTTCTAACCTCATCTAGGTTGGTAAGTGGCTATGAATAACAACACTGACTTTTAGAATTTTCTTTGCGAATCTGTTCTAGGGAATCTATTCTTCACTTTGGAATGTGAATGCTCTTGGCAGCTATTATTTTGCTATCAGGTTACAGCCTCAGCAAAAACTGAATTACAAAGGGACCAATTTTTAAATCTTGTTAAGGTGGTACATGAACACTTTGACTGTTTCCCACATTTTTTTCTACTATGCATCCATCAAATGAGAATTTCTACCAGCCCTCACTTTCCAGAAAGGAGCAATATGTGTTTGGTGCAGAGCAACCCATAACTGATTTCTGCTCAACATACCATATTTATTCAGCAAAAATTTTCATTTTGATATAAAACACAGTATGAATTTTAATGGATTTTAGTCTCCTAGGCATATGTGCTCAAGTTTTTTTTTTTTTTTAATTATCAAAATTCTCTTACTTCTTCTATCTTTGTAGCTATTACATTTCTTAAATGAAGGAAAATGATATCAAATACTCCAAATGCAATTTATATCAGAAAATTGATTTGGACTTAAGTACATGTTAGGAAAATGTTAGGTACATTACCAATAATTAAAATTATAAAATAAATCACAAAGTTAGTATTATTTTTTAAAATAAAATGATAAAATTTCATTCCCCCTTTAGGCAAGTGACTTTAGCATTTCCTGAATCTGTCATTGAGTGGTTTGGCAAAGAGCTGACAGATGAATTTGAAGATCTTTTTAAAAAATAACTGCAGACTCCTTACCATATAATTTCATGATAATCAATATTTGCTGAATCATCTTTTTCTTACCTACACAAAATCATAACAAAAATATACATTCAATGTCTTTATAAAACTAGGTACTCCTGAGAAATTAAAAAATTACCTTTAAATATATTTTAAAAGCATTTTAGCTATATTCAGCTAAGTTATCTAAGTTATCTCACTTAGTTTATACTCCTTACTATAACGCATCAATATACTCCATGTTAGGCCAGGTGCGGTGGCTCACGCTTGTAATCCCAGCACTTTGGGAGGCCGAGGCGGACGGATCACGAGATCAGGAGATCTAGACCATCCTGGCTAACGTGGTGAAACCCAGTCTCTACTAAAAATACAAAAAATTGGCCTGGTGTGGTGGCGGGCGCCTGTAGTCCCAGCTATTCGGGAGGCTGAGGCAGGAGAATGGCGTGAACTTGGCTGGCGGAGCTTGCAGTGAGCCGAGGCCACTGCATTCCAGCCTGGGCAACAGAGTGAGAATCTGTCTCAAAAAAATAATAAATAAATAAATAAATAAATAAATAAATAAATAAATAAATAAAAAACAAACTCCATGTTAGAAGTAGAAACTGTTAACCAACTGATAGAAAACCAATCAAGACAAAATGCGCTCCTTTTGTCTCCTTTATTCCCTGGTTTAGTTATAGCTAGCTGTAGTTATAAAGAAAACTTCTAGTAACGAAATGCCTTCCACCCATATTAATGAGGCCACAACATTTTTATTTAGTGTTAATTCTCTTTTTTTTTTTTTTGAGATTTGTACATCTTATTTCACTGAATAGAATAGAAACGCTGTGTAGGACGTTCATTTAAAATAGTTAAACATAAAAATTACCCTAAACAAGCTGACTCTTATTTCTAACTGTAATATATATTATTTGTCTATCAAGGTTAATCTCAAAATTCTAAAACTTTTGTTTCCATTGAAATTCTTTCATATAGAAGTCTACAAGTTCTGGCCGGGCGCGGTGGCTCAAGCCTGTAATCCCAGCACTTTGGGAGGCCGAGACGGGCGGATCACGAGGTCAGGAGATCGAGACCATCCTGGCTAACACGGTGAAACCCCGTCTCTACTAAAAATACAAAAAAAAACTAGCCGGGCGAGGTGACGGGCGCCTGTAGTGCCAGCTACCCGGGAGGCTGAGGCAGGAGAATGGCGTGAACCCGGGAGGCGGAGCTTGCAGTGAGCTGAGATCCGGCCACTGCACTCCAGGCTGGGCGACAGAGCGAGACTCCGCCTCAAAAAAAAAAAAAAAAAAAAAAAGAAGTCTACAAGTTCTTCACCACATAGTTAAACAACTCATTTATGGATTATTTATGGATTGCCCAGCCCGGTTTTATTTAGCTGCAAACTGGCTTTACTTTAAAATCACAGACTCTTGCTTAAAAAAGTATTAAGGAAAGGAAAAACAACACAACAACATAAAACCAACCACAGCCAAGCATTATTATAAAGGTAAAAATGTGCTGCGAGTGGAATTTCATGATACTTTCGAGAATAGTCTATCAGTGTCCAAAATGGAGGAAAGTAAAAGGTAATCTAAAGGGCCATTCTTTCTCTCATTAACATCTCAAGAACATACAGTTCTGTAGATAACAATATCACTGGTCTCTGCTACTGAAAGCCAAATAACTTTTAATCTCCAGGAATCTGTTTCTGTTTGTGAAATAGATGATTGTGCTTTGTGAGTGCTGATTACTAACCTATCTAAAAACATCAAATGAGATTAAAGTTGCTGAAATTTTAGAATCACCATTCATCTAAGGTTTGTAATACCATTTTGTAGAAATTGTTCTAATACTTCAACAGAATTCAGTCCTTCACACATTAGATGTCAGCATAATCTCTGTTATAAGTGTGAGGTTCAGGAGTGCATACGTTCCTTGAGGATGAGCAAACATTTCGAACCCATGTTAAATTTGCTTTATGTTTAACCCTTCAAAATTACTATGTTTTATCCTTTCTAGATTAATTTATGTGTACTAGGCCTTTTAACCACTTTTTGCGACATTAAAAATACAAAATAAGCCTTAATTTTTCAAAATGTGAGAATAATAACCAAAAAGAATAGAAAAGCATAAAATTAACAGGTAAGATACACTCTAAAAGCGCTGGTTTAAATCCAGAACACTTTAGAGAGGACACAATGCTCAAGGCACCTATTCTAGGCTGCCAATTAGTAAACCACTGGCTTTGTATAAATATTGTCATTTTTTCATGTATAATATAGAAATAGGAACACTTACTTTGCTTAATACACTCCTGTTAACATCAAATAAGATAAAGAATATGGAGGTGCTGTTTAAACTGCACAGTAGCTATACACATAGTATAATGCCTCCTTCACTTCTAGAATGTCATGATTTGCAAAGTATACTTATCACTATTTTATTTGGGGCACAGGTATGTTCACTGAATTTAAACATTATTTCAGTTCTTTTTAAATAATATAGTACTGATGAATAAAAAGCATGTAATGGCATCTTATTATTAAACTATTTATAGGGAGAACTGAATAGTATTTTCAGATCTGCTCCATGACATTTATCTTCAAGATAAGCACAACAGACTTCAAGAAATATCCTATTGGTGGTATATTATGAAAAGAAAAGCCAGGCTGAGTGCAGTGGCTCATGCCTGTAATCCTAACACTTTGGGAGGCCGAGGCAGGTGGATCACTTGAGGCCAGCAGTTCAAGACTAGCCTGGCCAACATGGAGAAATCCCATCTCTACTAAGAAAAAACACGAAAATTAGCCGGCCATGGTGGCATGCACTTGCAGTCCCAGTTACTCAGGAGGCTGAGGCAGGAGAATTCCTTAAACCTGGGAGGCAGAGGCTGCAGTGAGCTAAGATTGCACCACTGCACTCCAGAGCCTGTGCAACAGAGCAAGACTCTGTCTGGAAAAAAAAAAAAAGGCAATAAAAGAAAAGCCAGATTACAAAAAAAAAATGTAAATGTGACTTCATTATTTCATTTAGAAACAAATACCTTATGACTATATGTAAAGATGTGAAAAGTACAAGAAGAGCACTTGGTGGACTATTTTCTCTTTTGACAGCTATTAAAGTATTTAACAATGATTTGTAGACAATCAGATCATAAATGACTTTTCTTAAACTTTTTATGTCAGAGGTTTTTTTATTTGTCAAATTTAATACATGAAGTATATATTAATTTTCTAATGACTAAAAAATATTCCCATCTGTATTTCTCCTTCATATGGAAGCCTAGTCTAGCAACCAAGAGCATAGCCTTTGGAATCAGACAGATTGGGGTTTCAGTGTAGGCTCCATACTTTACTAGCCATATGACCTAGCAACAGAAACGAATCTGCCTGCTGACACGGTGGCTCATGCCTGTAATCCCAGCATTTTGCGAGGCCAGGGTGGGCAGATCATTTGAGGTCAGGAGTTTGAGACCAGCCTGACCAACATGGTGAAATTCCATCTCTACTAAACATACAAAAAAAAATAGCCAGGTGTGGTGGTACATGCCCATAGTCCCAGCGAGTCAGGAGTCTGAAGCAGGAGAATCACTTTAATTTGGGAGGCGAAGGTTGCAGTGAGCCAAGATCATGCCACTGTACTCCAGCCTGGGTGACAGAGGGAGACTCCATTGAAAAAAAAAAAGAAAGAAAGAAATCAGTCTCTCTAAACCCGTTTCTTCAACTTTAGTAATAGGACCAATCCCATTTGTTTGTATATTTGATGGCTTAATGCCTGAGAGTTAAATATGCTGTCTTAGTTCATTGTGTGCCACTATAACACAATATTTAAAACTGTGCAATTTATAAAGAGCAGGAATTTATTTTCTCACAGTTCTAGAGGCTGGAAAGTCCAAGATCAAGGTGCTCTCACTTGGTCTGGTGAGAGCCCAGCGTCTGCTTTCATCTCACTTGGTCTGGTGAGAGCCCAGCCTCTGCTTTCATCTCACTTGGTCTGGTGAGAGCCCAGCCTCTGCTTTCATCTCACTTGGTCTGGTGCGAGCCCAGCCTCTGCTTTCATCTCACTTGGTCTGGTGCGAGCCCAGCCTCTGCTTTCATCTCACTTGGTCTGGTGAGAGCCCAGCCTCTGCTTCCACAATGGTGCGTTGAACGTGTGTCCTCTCTAAAGGAAAAATGCTGTGTTCTCAAGTAACAGAAGGTGGAGGAACTTGTTTCATCAAGCTCTTGTATAGAAGTACATAATCCAATTCATGAGGACAGAGCTGTCACGGCCTCATCACCTCTCAGACGCTCCATCTTCTGATTCCATCAACTTGGTAATTAGGTTTTATTGTAGATATTGGAAAAGACACCACATTCAAACCATAGCACAGGGTAATATAAATTATTTAGCACTATTCTTGATATATATTGAAAACTCAGTGTGTTGACTATGACTTTGAACACTTATTTACTATGAATACTATTATTCGTGATGTTGAACTAATTCTTTTTTTCCCTTAACTTTTTTACATTTATTCGGCTTTCATTTGGTTGGAATTACTCTTTAATATTATGTTTGGAAATGTTATATAGGTGGCATTTTTCCTTTTGCCTTTCCTTTAAATTATAGTTTTGCTGGTTTTAAAGCTTTTCAGTTTGAAACCTTTCCCTCTGGATTCTGGAAAGGCTGATCAAATGCCGTCTCATATTTAATTTTGCAAAAGAGAATGCTAATGGCAGTTTGGTTATTTCTTTTATAAATAACCTAAATAGGTCTAAATATTATGTTTCAAATGTTAATCTTGTTTTTTTTTTTCATTAACATTCTCCAACATGAGGTAATCTCTTTTAAGGATGTGATTCTTTCATTACTTAAATTTGTTTATGTTTTATTTATTCTTGTTTTTTCTTTCATTGCTTTGCTATTTTCCAGGTGTGTGTGTGTGTGTGTGTGTATGTGTATATATATATATATATATTTTTTTTTTTTCTTATGGACAGTTTTGCTCTGTTGCCCAGGCTGGAGTGCAGTGGTGTGGTCTTGGCTCACTGCCACCTCCGCCTCCCAGGTTCAAGTGATTCTTCTGCCTCAGCCTCCCAAGTAGCTGGGATTATAGGCACCTGCCACCACACCTGGCTATTTTTTTTTTTTTTTTTTTTTTTTTTTTTTTTGAGACAGAGTCTCACTCTGTCGCCCAGGCTGGAGTTCAGTGGCCGGATCTCAGCTCACTGCAAGCTCCGCCTCCCGGGTTTACGCCATTCTCCTGCCTCAGCCTCCCGAGTAGCTGGGACTACAGGCGCCCGCCACGTCGCCCGGCTAGTTTTTTGTATTTTTTAGTAGAGACGAGGTTTCACCGTGTTAGCCAGGATGGTCTCGATCTCCTGACCTCGTGATCCACCCGTCTCGGCCTCCCAAAGTGCTGGGATTACAGGCTTGAGCCACCGCGCCCAGCCACACCTGGCTAATTTTTTGTATTTTTAGTAGAGATGGGATTTCACCATGTTGGTCAGGCTGGTCTTGAACTCCTGACCTCGTGATCCACGTGAGCCACTGCACCCGGCCTAAAAATCTTTTGATGAGAATCGAGAGGGCTCGATGAGGATTGGGCAAATTTGTGGCATGAGAGTTTAGGATTGGTGGGCATATAAGATACATGGCTTTCAAAGTAAATGTATTGGTTTCCTGTTGCTACTATAACAAATTAGCACAAACTTAGTGGCTTGAAATAACACAGATTTATTCTCTTACAGTTCTAGAGGTCATAAACTTTGAAATCAATTTCACTGAGCTAAAGTTAAGGAGGCAGCAGAGATGATTCCTTCTGAAGACTCTAGGGAAGAAACAGCGTCCTTGCCTTTTCTAGCTTCTAAAGGTCGCCTGCATTCCTTGGGCCCTGTTTCCTTCCTTCATCTTCAAATCTGGTAACACAGCATCTTGCTTTCATTATCATGCTGCCTTCTTCTATAGTCAAATCTTCCTCTGCCTCCCTCTTATGACAAGACGAGAAAGTTATTTATGGCCCACCCAGATAATCCAGGATAACCTCAAGAATCTTAATTAAACACATCTGCAAATTCCCTTCTTCCATACAAGGCAACATTGATAGGGTTCAGGGATTGGAGATAGGATATCTTGAGCCTTGAATAGTAACTAGCCGTATGATACTATCTCTTTTAAGTTTAGTAGTCTTCTATTGAAGTAATTTTCAACGACATCTTCCTAGAAAATTGTTTTTTAAAATAGTAAAAGCATGTTAGTGGAAGATACTCTTAGATCTTAATTGTAAGAGGATGGGTGAGTGAAATCAGTTCCCCTCTATCTCTTTTTTAACTCCAGACATCTACCTACTTAATTGTAATGACTGTATGGCAACTGATTTATCATAAATTTGGTCATGTAGCAAATTTCTTGGCAATTGGCTGTGATAGCACACCGGGAATTATCAAACGGTTGCAGATGTCCATGACTCCTAAGGCTGATTTTCATTTAGCGCACCTTCTCATATACAGGTAGAGTGAAGCAATCCATTGTCATAGAATCACAGAATTTTTAATTTTCAATTGAGTTCGGAGTTTTTCTAAAGCAGCCACCATACAATGGGACCATGTTTATGCTACATGGTTTATAGGTACCTGGATTTAACAGCTTGCACTGAGCTTTGCAATTCAACTGTATCTGTTTCAAAAAGTTTAGAACTATATTAATATGTTTTATCTTTGGTTAATACATATTTTGAAATATTGTTATACACTGCAAACAATTGAATAGTTATAAGCCCAGCCAAAGTGTTAGGCCTTGAACTGTGAGAAATAGAAAGTACTATACAAAGCATAATTCCTAATTATGGGGGCATAAAATTAGGTTTGTCCCCCAAACAAATTATTTCAATGATTTGAAAGTACTGCAATAAGGTATACACACACTAAACTAAGTGGGACAAGAAACGAGGGAAAGAGTTTAAGATTTTTGGCCATAATACTTTGGCATAAAATTTGAAAAAAATAATATTACTAAGCCTGTTTTAATATCACTGACTGTACTAGTGGTAATGAACTATCCATCACTTCATTAAATTTTATATTGATTAGATAATATATTCATATTTTCTTGACAATCATAGCACTGCTAGAAGCTGAAGTAAGCTTCAAGATTTAAATCAGGTTCTCAGAATTTCTATTCCAGTGACTGTCTCCCTAAAGATTTTTTCCTGAGGCTAGAAGAACACAGGAAATGAAGATTAACAATTATCTTACTCATTTGAAGCTCTATGTTTTCATGTTATTTGACTAATTAGTTTAAGGACCATCCAGCAAACACATGTATACTGCCCCTCTTTTTTTTTTTTTTTTTTAGCAATAATTTAAACTTTTATTTTAATTTCAGGGATCTAAGTGCAGGGTTTGTTACGTAGGTAAACTTGTGTCATGAAAGTTTGTTGTACCTAATAGTTATTTTTCCTGATCATCTCCCTCCTCCCAAAATCCACCCTCTGAAAAGATCCAGTGTGTGCTGTTCCCCCTCTATGTGTCCATGTGTTCTTATCATTTAGCTTCCACTTATAAGTGAGAACATGTGATATTTGGTTTTCTGTTCCTGTGTTAATTTGCTAAGGATAATGGCCTCAGGCTCCAACCATGTGCCTGCAGAGGACATGGTATCGTTTGTTTTTATGGCTGCATAGTATTCCATGGTATATATGTACCACATTTCTTTTATTTTGTTTTTTTTTTTTTTTTTTGAGACAGGCTCTTACTTTGTAGCTTAGGCTGGAGTGCAGTGATACAATCTCAGCTCACCACAACCTCCACCTCCAGGGCTCAAGCAATCCTCCCATCTCAGCCTCCCAAGTAACTGGGACCAAAAGCATGTACCACCATGCCCAGCTAATTTTGTATAGAGATAGGGTTTTGCCATGTTGCCTGCTTAGGCTGGTCTGGAACTCCTGGGCACAAGCAATCTACCCGCCTCCGATTCCCAAAGTGCTGGAATTTCAGACATGAGACACCACGCCAAGCCTCTGTACCTCGTTTTATTTATCCAGTCTATCACTGGTGGGCATTTAGGCTGATTTCCTCTTGATGCTGAATAACCCTATCATGGGGAAAACCCTGATACCTTCACTCCCCCAGAATACCACCAACTAAAATCTATTCCAACTAACCTCTATTGAAAGTTCGTGACCACAGATGGGTTTACACAGTGGTTATGCAAATAACTTAAAGTCAAATATTAGACATTCTGTTCTTAACAAATTTCGGCAACCCAGACAATGGGAATTTCTTTTTGGGTGTCTTTCTTACCCTCTTTCCATCCCTCCCTACAGTACACACACACACACACACACACACACACACACACACACTCACTCACTCACTCACTCACTCCCCTCTTTCTTCTTTCTTTTTGAACTGACATAAAAATAAGAGCTCATCCTTGTAGAATTTTGTTTTTACTTGTAGGGTCCTTTGAAAATGGAAATGTTTTTATTCACATAAGTGAAAAAAAGTCTTAATAGTATATGTTATTTTATTTTACACAAATTACAGCTATAATGGAAAGGGCACTAACCGTGAAGTTAAATTTGGATTTGAATGTTGGCTTCATGAGTCAATACCTGTGTGGCTTTAAACAACTTACTCAGCCTCATAGCCTTCTCGTGTGTGAAATAAGATTAATGTTATCAGTCTCACAAGACTGCTGAGGTGATTACCAAGGAAATGCAGGTGAAGATGCCTAGAGCATAGCCTGCTTATATGAATAATGAATTTTTAAAAGCACTGGGTAAACAAAAGATGTCACTGTGGTACATGGATTTTTTTATACTTTATAAACATTCTCTGAGCTCACATTACATGTAAGGTACTGCCCTAGATGCTTTGAAAAGCAAGAAAAGAAAGGTACCTGCCCTCCAGAAGTTTTAAATTTAGAGATAAAGACAAATGCAAAAAAAAAAAAAAAAAATGGAAGGCCATGTGTAATAGAGATGCAAAGAGAATAGTAATAATACTTGGTAAAGTCTGTAAAGACTTCACATAATGTAGTTTGAGTGTGAGCTAGGTCTCAAATTTTGGGTGGAATACAATCCATATAGATAAAACATGTGCAGAAAAAAAAATAATTTGACTTTTTGAATCTAAGAAATCACTATTAAACAGTCTATTGACAAGCACGAGTAAAACCCAAAGACTGAGCCTACAGATGTGACCAGCTTGGAGATTTTAGACAAAATCACTATATTCCATTTGTCTTCTTCTGAATCTATGCATCTTTGTGTAAATTATATGTGCAGTATTCCTTTGAGTCAATTTTGTTTTGCATGAGCCAGTAATGGGCCGGTGACCATTTACTTCAAGAATAACAGAAGTATGGTGTTTATTATGGCATCCTCTATAGCCAGAATAACAAAATAAAATAAATAAATAAAAGAATGAGTATCTCCAGATATCTCCCCCACCCCCCCAAAAATAACTAGAACTTTCAGTAAGCTACTGAATCAGAGAGGCAAAAAGGCACCATTTTAACTTTTCATATTTTATTTATTATTGTAGAAGAAATCCAATATGCAATTTGTTTTAATAACTAAGAAAAACATCCCATTATGGAATAAAGGTGGTATTATAAACTGGTGTCATTTTTCATATAGGATGACTACCAACCAGAGCTCAGTAACGCAAATATTTTTCCAGAAGTAGGGATGTGTTTGAGCCAAATCCACTCTCATTTTTTTAAATCCATGTTCTTTGTGACCTAACAATGAAGTTTGATTCATTGAAGTCACTAAGTGATGAAATACTATGAAATTTACTAGCAATTATTTCTCCATTTAATTTTATAAATTTCCTCCAGTTTCACTAATATCATCAACAAATTTTTCACACAGACACACACACACACACACACAGTGGTGTTATTAACAGCTTTATTACTCTGTATCTCATTAGTCTTAGCCTTGGCTAATTGTAAACATCAAATCCATCATAAAATAATAAGTACTCAGCCAGGCACATGTGGTCCCAGCTACTCAGGAGGCTGAGGTGGGAAGATCACTTGAGCCTGGTTGGTTGAGGATGCAGTGAGCCATGACTGAACCACTGCACTCCAGCCTGGGCAACAGAACAAAATCCTGTCTCAAAAATACTAATAAGAAGAAGAGGTATTCAAATATCTCTGAAAGCAATTCTGAAATACTTATCCCAAAGTGATATTTGAACAATTGGAAAATGTGTGTGTTTTCCAAAATAACTCCTTTTAATGATACAGCCTTAATATTAAATTTATGCTGTAATTTGTCTAATCTTTGGCAGGAACACATCACAAAACTTCATGGATTTTTTTTTTTTTATTCTTTAAGTTCTAGGATACATGTGCACAATGTGCAGGTTTGTTACATATGTATACATGTGCCATGTTGGTGTGCTGCACCCATTAACTCATCATTTACAT
>NW_012118487.1:19638114-19676736 GCF_000951035.1 Colobus angolensis palliatus | reverse complement strand
TATTAATTATTGCCTCAATTTCAGAGCCTGCTATTCATCTATCCAGGGATTCAACTTCTTCCTGGTTTAGTCTTGGGAGAGTGTAAGTGTCCAGGAAATTATTCATTTCTTCTAGGTTTTCTAGTTTATTTGAGTAGAGGTGTTTATAGTATTCTGTGATGGTAGTTTGTATTTCTGTGGGGTCAGTGGTGATTCCCCTTTATCATTTCTTATTGCGTCTATTTGATTCTTCTCTCTTTTCTTCTTTATTAGTCTTGCTAGCGGTCTATCAATTTTGTTGATCTTTTCAAAAAACCAACTCCTGGATTCATTGATTTTTTTTGGAGGGTTTTTTGTGTCTCTATCTCCTTCAGTTCTGCTCTGATCTTAGTTATTTCTTGCCTTCTGCTAGCTTTTGAATGTGTTTGCTCTTGCTTCTCTAGTTCTTTTCATTGAACTTCATGGTTTCTTATAACACTCTTTGTATTACCAGCTGCATTTATCAACTCTTTGTGAATACGGACTGAATCTCCCATGTGGAGCTCTGCCATTGTACAGTGAGTCCTCACCTAATGTCTTGGATAGGTTCTTGGTATCTGCACCTTTAAGGAAAACAATGTATAACAAAATCAATTTTACCCATAGGCTAATTGATACATGCAAGAGTTACCTTCCTACATCTCTCATCACAAAAACATCACTGAAGTTCTGAATAGACCAAAGACTTCCAATATTAAAATTGAAATAAATGTGAGCTATACATACGTTGAAGAAAGATTAGTAAAAACAAGATAAGTGTTTACCAACTTATTCCATTTCAGGGTTACGGGCAGCCCCAGAGCCTATCCCAGCAGCTCAGGCACAAGGCGGCAACTGACCTTGGCCAGGATGCCTGTCCACCACAGGGTGTACTCAGACAATACTCATTCACTCACTCACTCACTCACTCACTCACTCACTGGCAGTGGGACCATGGGGACAAGCGGATGAACCTAATGTGCACATCAGTGGAATGTGGGAGAATATAGGAGCACTTGGAGAAAATCCACACAGACATAAAGAAAACATGCAAACTCCATACAGTGTCACTGCCGGGGATTCTTTTTTTTTTTTTCTCATCAATTTATAACCAAACAATGTGGATCAAAATGACGTTACTAGAGGATCAGCTGTGTGAAAGAATTGAGGAGTTGTAAAACTCTAAAGAAACAAGGGGGAGAAAAATGGGCTCTTGGCCTAATTAGCATGGGATAGCAAACAACTGAGCTTTCAAAAGATTAGATATACACATAAGCATTTCCTCTTTCAGCTGAAATGAGTATAGTGAATATTGTGTGATGGTCAGTGTCCCATCAGTCCCAGCCATGTCCCAGCCATGTATTTTCTATTTCAGGGAGGAAGCTATTGTCACTCTGCAGGTTCTCACTCACTTTGATTTATGCTGTGCTCTCAGCTCCTGAAAAGTTCTTTAGAACAACCTGAGAAGTGACTGTAATCTGATTGCTGTCTCGGAGCAGTAGGGATTCTATGATGGCACTAGTAGTGTTCTGTCTTTTGTAATGAGTTCCAGTAACGAATGGGGAGAATCTGGCTGGTATTTTGTGCAAAAAGGGTGTACTCTCCTTAGAAAATATACTCTGTACTCTAGAGGATTTGCCCTTCAGAGCCATTTCATGATGGGGAAGCAGACTTTTAGAGATTTGCTTTTAAAAAATATATGTGTATATATATTTTTTTAACCAAGAAGAAAACAATTCTGCAAACATTGCTGAAATGAGTAAAGACACCTTCATGGTACATCCTATTTTTTACTTGGAGAAAGAAATAATATCAAGAAGCAAAAATTATTAATCATGTTTTTCGGCATTTTTGTATTAATTTATAACTAAGTCTAAAGTGTCTGGCTAACAGAACAATATTTGTGCAAATAATCAAAGATGATAAAAACTAGCTGAAAATATTTCATATCTATGCTTGTTTTTATATTTACTCATTACATGATTTTTATTTAGTGTCTCTTGATACATACTTTTCTTCCACAATGTGTAAGATTCTATCTCGTAAGTCTTGTTCTCTTCTCTTCTTAGTTCTAAGTATTTACTACTATTTCGATTTGTGATAAGGAAATAAGACTGGAAATAATATGACACAGTGAAAAAGGAACTAATACTGTCAGCCCATAAAACTATCTCAGGAAATGAGGTGGAACCTCATAGAGATAACCTCGTTAAGAGGAGTCAGAAAAATGTACATTACACATCCACATAATTGGAAATAGGCCATGATAGCAAACTAGGAATTACCAAAATGATTGCAGATGTCCTTGACTCATAAGGCTGATTTTCATTTAGCACACCTTCTCATATACAGGTGGAGCGAAGCAAGCAATTGTCACAGAATCACAGAATTGTTGATTTTCAATTGAGTTCTGAGTTCTTCCAAAGCAACCACCATACAATGGGACCGTGTTTATGCTACATGATTTATAGGTACCTGGATTTAATAGCTTAGACTGAGCTTTGCAGTTCAGCTGTATATGTTTCAAAATGTTTAGAACCATATTAATATGTATCTCTTTGGTTAATATATGAGATATTTTGAAATATTGTTATACATGGCAAACAATTGGTTAGTTACGAGCCCAGCCAAAGTGCTAGGCCTTGAACTTTGAGAAACAGAAAGTACTGCACAAAGCATGATTTCTAATTATGGGGCGCATGAAATTTGGTTGTGTCCCCCAAACAAATTATTTCCGTGATAAGATAGCACTGGAAAATAAGTATATACACACCAGATGAACTAGTACAAGAAATTAGGAGAGGATTTTAAGTTTTTTGGCTCAGCACCAGATAAATTCGGATTCAGGCCTCTTCTTTGCCACTCAGTAGCTGTATTGCCACAGTAAGTTCCTTACCTTTGCTGTGTCTCACTTTTTTCATTTACAAAATGTGGAATAATATAGCTGTAATAGCATAGGGTAGCTTTAAGGATGAAATACAATACCAAGAAATAGCAGCTTTGCAATACTTAACGCTCTGTAAACGGCAGCTATTATAGCAACTCATGAAAGATTATTTATAAGTTTAGTGACCAGAAAACACTTAATGGAGACGAGGTTTTACTGGAACATTGAAATATATTATGAACTCCATAAATGTGAAACTCATTGGAAAAAAGTCAAAATAGGAAGCCTCGAACCTAGAAATATTACCAGATGTGAAAACTTGTTAAATAATTTTTATTTAAAGCTGGTTTCCTAGAAATATAAAATTTCCAAGCAATGTCTTTCCACCTGTTGCAATCTAATCGAGCGTAAAATTTTCACCTCAAGTAAAACATCACTCATAAGCACATGTTGGGGGAAAAATACTTGTTGGCAAAATTCATTTAAGAAAATATTAACACTTCAGGAACAAAAAAGCCTGGGTAAATAACTGGTTATAAGACTTTATTAATATATTTCTAGAAATTTATTGGAATATTGTTGGACAATTGTGGTCATTTTGGTAATGGTACAGAATGTACACATAATAAATTTTGATGACATCATAATATTAATAAATTACCTAAAATATTAACAGGGAGAAGAGGGAAGTTAGGAAGCAATGTGAAAGTATCAATATCCTCATCTTTTACATAATGTTTGTATTTGAATCCATCTAAAATTGAAAAATTGTTTATAAAATATAATGACTTAATGTTTTTATCTCTTAACCTGAAAGTGACACTTTAAAATGTCAGTACTAATAGTGCTTATGGTGGATTTGTTAAAAATCAGCACATTTTTTCAATATCACTTCATTAGATTTTTTTCATTTAATCTAAGTGGTATTTATCCCAAATTGCATTTAGTAAAAGGTATTTCTTGCTTTATATCCAGATCTAGGACACAGCTACTTTGGCCCATAAGGAAAAAATCATTTAGCTGTCTGCCTAAGTTTTTGGCACTTCATTCAGTGTATTTCTGTTTCTTTAATATAAAAGTTTTTAAAAAGCAATTTTATCTTTTAAAAATATTTATCCTCCTAATCATGTTTTCATTTGATGTTTATATTTTTTAATTCTGAGTAGTGAGACTGAGGGTTTTTAAAAATTATTTGTAGTTTTCCTCATTGTTTATATTCTTTGAGTAAACACATGTCTTTTACACACATCAAAAAAAACACACACATTCTAACAAGACATTAACTCTTTTCTATTTTTCACTTGAAGATTAGTCATTTTTCTTCAAATTCCATGGAATTTGTTAGACTTTTATGATACAATGTATCATCTTCCTTGAATCCATTGTGTATATGCATTTAATTTATAATAGTAAAACTACATTACACATGTTAGCCATTTAACCTTCTTCAAAAAGTAACATGACATTTAGTTATTTCAATCTAGGAAAGTTAAATTCTATAAAATTACAGTAAGTGTGGGCTACAATTTTAATCAAGATGCACATAACTTTTAACGTGAATAGTTTAATTCTTTTTTAATAATATCAGTTAATCTCAAAAATTTGATTAAAAACATTATCAAATAATTAAATGCTTAGAGCTAAAAATTGAGAGCAGTCGGTGCTTAATCGACAAAGATCCAAGTTTCATTGTTTTAGAATATTAAAAATCGTATTTTCATATTATAGTATACACTAAAAATATTTATTTCCCATATACCCTCAATTTTTTTTTCATTGAACATGTTCTTTTCACAGGGAAACGTTCCCTTTAGCTTTTCAGCTCTTTTGTTTGTTTTGCTTTGTTTTTGTTTTTCTGAGATGAAGTCTTGCTCTGTCTCCCAGACTGGAGTGCAGTGGTACAATCTCCGCTCACTGCAGCCTCCACCTCCCAGGTTCAAGAAATTCTCTGCCTCAGCCTCCCGAGTAGCTGGGATTACAGGCACCTGCCACCACGCCGGGCTACTTTTGGTATTTTTCATAGAGATGGGGTTTCACCGTCTTGGCCGGGCATGTCTCGAACTCCTGACCTTGTGATCCACCCACCTTGCCTCCCAAAGTGCTGGGATTACTGGCGTAAGCCACCGTGCCGGGCCAGTTTTTCAGCTTTTTAATCTTCCATTTTGATCTTCCGTGAATGAGACTCATTCTCTCAAATCCATATCCATTGAAATCTCTTCAGATCTGTGGTGTTTTGATATTGTTTCTAAACCTCCTAATCTCATTAGAAATATGAGGGTAATAAGAGGATGGAGAGGAAGTTTCTGACTGAGATCAGGTGATCAGAAAATAGTTACCTCTGACTGGATTGTCTAGAAAGTAATTTACCTTGAAATTTGCACATATATTTTAAGCCCAATATAATGCTATGTACTATAGAACTAAATTCCACTTGTGTGAATTACAACTACTGAGGCAATACCTAGAACTGAAGTCAATATATCATATTGTATTAGGCCATTCTTACATTGCTTTAAAGAAATACCTGAGACTGAGTAATTTATAAGGAAAAGAGGTTGTGAGGACAGCCTCAAGCCATGAGGCATCTGCCCCTGTGACCCCAACGCCTCCCATTAGGCCCCACCTCCAACACTGGAGACACATTTCAACAGGAGATTTGGAGGGGACACATATTCAAATCATGTCACATTCTTAGCTTCATTTCAACTTAATTTTGTGAAGGAATTTGTGTAATCAAAATTCTTCCAGTCTATTGAAAACTTTGAAAAGGCGAAATCAGAAATTATTTCAAATCAAATACAGTACTATTAATAAAATTACACTGCACAAAATCTATCATCTTGAGAGCTTACGGTCTAGAAGAACAGGAAACCATGTAGGTTTTTGTGGGGTTCTACATATAAGATTGCCTCAAATACCGTGAGTATGCAATATGGAATCCAAGGCCTTACCAGGTTTCTTCGGACTCCTAGCATCTTATGCTGCCTTGATTCTTTCCCTGTGTGAGCTCTATAGCTGTGCATTGTTGAAGAAATCAGAGCTGAGTAGCAGTTAAAATGGTAAAAACAAACAAACAAACAAACAAAACGACTTTATTTAGGAACTATTGCAATAGGGGAAAAGAGACTTCAGTATTAAATAGAACTGAGCTCAATTCCAAATATATCATGGATAAGTGGAGATTTATATTCAAGGGAGGCAGTCTGGAATGAAAAATTACTGAGATTAAGCATCAAAAGTAGAAGGTTGATTCTGGTTTAACATACCTAACAGGAATCTTGCTGAAGGCAGGCCGGAGTGACCAGCCAGCACTTGGGGGATGAGGAATTTGATCAGACATTGAGGTTCATCAGATATCACAGTTGGGACATTTTCTTTAAACTGACTTAGCAAGATTCTCATTACAATTGAGTGATGCCAAGACTGAGAGACCCCCAAGTGTAGATGTCTAGTTGGGAACAGGATTCAAAGGTGCCCAACTAAAGTTTGACTAACTAAAGTTTAAACTGAAGAGAGACTTTGTCAGCATGTTATTTTTTTTCACCCAGACGAACCCAAATAACTCATTCTTTTCCCCAACTTCTATTAAAAAAAAAATCACTTATTACAACCTTTTAACAAATGTTAATGAAAAATTGTTACTAATAAGGAAGGTGAGGTCACAGAGAGGAATTTTGCCTCATTTTCCATTCTTGTTCCTTGTTAGGTATCTTCCCAAATTATTTCTTGGAGATCCAAATTCTTCTTCCTTTACTTGCAAGAACAGTTCTATTTCCAGATTTGCACAGCCACTCATATTCAGGTTTATTCTCAAGAAAACTCAGGAAGCCTTGCTAATAGGACCCGTTATTCTCAGAAAGCCAGTAGAATTAAAAATGGAAATTTTCTGCTGAAGTGCAATTGATGCTCTAGTAGCGTGTGCTACAGTTCCACGCCCAGGATAAAATAGAGGGCACCAGGATGGGAGCGGACAGTCCTATTAGAGGCATCATGAATGGCTCCATGTAAAAGATGACTCTGGAGCCAAAGCTTGAAAGATAACATCTTGTATAGACGTTCGCCGTGATCATAAGGTGAAGTCAAGAGATGGGAGTTGGGGAGGAAATACTCACACAGATGGAACACAGTGAGCAATGACACAGAAGTTCCTTTTAGCTGGAGTGTGTGACTGTGAGTCACGGTGTGGGAGCAGAGGGGCTCAGGAGAAAAAAAGTAAAATATGAAACTATCCAGGGAGTAAAGAATCAGGTCATGAAGAATGTTGTATACTCTGTTAAAATATTTGAAGTGAATCCCATGAGTCATCTATTCTGAGTCACAGGAATATGTTACGGCATACACTGAAAATGTTTAACACCGAAGAACCAAAGTTTGACTTTTTCTATCCTATGTGATTCCTACATTGCTTATATGATACTGTCACTCAGTTGGATGGCAATATACTTTCTTGAGTGGGCACGAATGGGATGTACTTGAAGCTATAGCATACTGGGACACGTTCATAAGCCTAGATGCTCCCAAGGATGTTTCTTTCTTCTGAAAACCATGTATCATGTAGGCCAGAGTACAAAACAAATATTGAGAAGCATTGTTTTGGGCATTAAAGACTTTAAGCCTGGAAGGGCAAATAATATTTGATCTTTTAGGAGGATCATTTTGGCAGCTTATCAGATACAACTGAAAGAAAAATTGGCAAAGGTCTGTATTAAGTAGTAATAACAGAAATTAATAACAGAAATTAAAAGAAGGCAAATTACATGAAAAGTATTGTAAGGCTAGGAATGAGGGAATGAGACTGAAGGGCTCATTAGCTGTGGAAGGGTAAGGAAGAGAAACAGTGTGTTCAGTAATCCACTCTTTAGTGTTAGCTGTGTTTAAAGCCATTGAAACCACTTTGGAAGAACTCCTGGGAGACATGAGGCAGAGGGTGATAAATGGCTGAAGACCTTTAGGAGAGTTTAGAGCATTTAGTTCTGTCCAAAGTAAAATCCCAAGAAGCAATGCTCCAAAGCTAAGTCGATGCCATGTTCAGGGTAAATGCCTCATGAAAGGAAATCCTAAGATTCCTATACAATTTCCTCTTAGGACTCTTAAAGTCTTTAATTAACTAGAGATCTAGTATCAACTGCACTAAAACTAAGCTACTTCAAACACACTGAATTATCCATTGAAACTCACACTCTAGCACGTGTCTTGTTAGTCAAACTGTCACCTTGCCTAGCTGACATTTCAAACTCAAAAAGTCTTGAGGCACTCAGATTGTCAAGGTGCATGTGACTCAAAAGCCACATGAGAAAAAGTATTCAAATGTGGGAAGCCTAGGGATGTTGGATCTGGAGGGATGTGGTTTTATGAATCCTGGCCACCTAATTGGCTATAAGTGAAATATGATCCATATGTTGATGTACCTATTGATATGAGATAGTAAAAATATTTTTATCAACTTCACGTGCAAAACAAATTTTTTTTTCCAGCCTGTACTGAGTCTCAGGAAGTAATAAATTTGAAATTTTTCTGTCATTTAATATAGTCACAGAGGTGGAAAGATGGTTTCTAGAACCAAATTTTAAACATACAAATTACTCACACTCTTCTGTATAGTAAGTGTATGTGGCTGTTTATTCTGTCTTCTAAAAGGAGCACATTCTTTATTCCTTTTTCAAAACCCAAATTCATATGTAACTAGAAGCAAATATTATATTTTGATTATCTTGTGGTAAAACTTAAATAGAGATGACAGGTATTACAATTTATTTTGCCTTAGACAAGTTATATATACTATTTCTAAATCTGGCCATTTTCAAAGAAATGAAAAAATCTTAATATATATGGATACACATCATTTTTCACTGTCACATTGAAAAATGTACATTTTTTCAAAATTTCCAATTTACTCTAAGGCCAGAATAAAATTAAAAAAAAAAATCATGCATATAAAAAGGGCATTGTTCGAAAGGTGTAAATTCTGGAAAACTCCTAAAACAGTCTCTGACTGTTCAAGGTAACCTTTCGTGGTAAAAATGCCATTATTAGGTTAAGTTAAAAATGTGTCTCAAAAAAAATTAGTAGGTTAAATTACATTTAGTTGACCAAGAAATCTGTGTTTATTGAAAGCAAGCTATTTGCCTCAGTTCAGGTTTACATGATAGCTCAACTGGGATTCAAAATTAGCCACTCTTGCAACTTGTATTGCTTCTTTTTGTTTCATTCTTTGCATTGTTATAAAGTGTTACCACTGGAACTCAAATCAAATTGTATCACTCTTTTACTTAGTAACCTTGTGGCTGCCACCTCCAACTCTCTTTTGCAACTTATACACAATCAGCTGTGGAAAGGCTGCAGTACAACTTCCCAGATCACTTATTCATTCGTACATGTGGTTGGGGGAAATTTACACCCTCTCATCTAGGACCAGCTCTTTCCCCCACATCTTCTTCTCCAGGGTAATTATTATGAGTCTGTCTGATATATTTATTTCTGTTTTGTTTTCCTGATGCAAAACATTAAACACGATAAGTATAATGATTGAAAGAATCTGCATAATTCACAGAATAAGAATTCCACTAATTTGTACTTCTAAGAATGAAAATATAGACATATCACAATCATCATGTTTTTTGTCTACTTCAAATAGACAACTTCATATTTATTAATATCAGTGAGGTAGAATCCAAACTGAAATCAATTTTTAGTTTTGAGTTCTTAGTTCTTCAAATTCCTTTTACAAATATTTTGGTATCAGTATATGTATATTCATTTAGCTCGAAATTATGGTCTAGTCCTGTTCTCATTAGTTAATTAACTTAATTAATAGGAATGTCTGAGTTTGTCTCAGGGCCTAGAAGACTCATTTGCTGTGGGAAGGCATAAATTCCCCAATGTGTCTGGGCATGCTGACAACAAGCAGGGAGAGCTGCCCTTCTTAATAAATTTTGATTGACAGCTGTATTGTGCTGAGTGTGATTATATGGTGGCTAGTCCTGGCGGGTTCAGTCTAAAATAATGCACCATGTGGATCACAAGCCTGCTTAAAATGTTCTACCATTTTATGATTGTCAAGAGAGAGAATTTAAATAGAATGTCTGTCAAGTTTTTATGTTTACAAGTTTTTATGTTTACCTCTGCAGTCATGAGCTTTGGCTAGATAATCTCTGCCTTATCTATATCACCTGGATTTCTATGAAGCTCATAATCCAAATTCAATTATTTTTATTTTTTTCTAATATAATTTTAAGGTCCCTTATATAGAAAAAAGCTGTGGTAGCAAGTACCATTTCTAATTCATATGAATGAAATGATATGTACCAATACAGTACTCTTTTTCAGTTTCTATAAAATAAGCTCCATTCCTTAAAAAAAACTTACTGTTAGTCAACATTTTTTTACAATTGGTTTTGGTATCATGGTCTCTTATTTGAATAATAGATGCCAACGGATAGTAGTGGAGACCAACGGATAAAATGAACTCAACCAAATTTTCTCTCAGCAATTGACACACAAGCAAGGCATTTGTTTAACACGCCTTGTGTGTATGTCTTGTAGTAATGTAAACATACAGAATATGCTTTCATTTTCATTTGTCTGGAAAACAATTTTTTTATTATTTTTTTATTTATTTTTGTTTTTTTGCCTCCTGTGTAGCTGGGATTGCAGGCGCCACCACTCCCAGTTAATTTGTTGTATTTGTAGTAGAGACGGGGTTTCATCATGTTGGCCAGGTTGGTCTTGAACTCCTGACCTCAGGTGATCGCCTGCCTCTGCCTCCCAAAGTGCAGGGATTACAGACGTGAGTCACTGCACCCAGCCACAATGTCGAAATATTAACATGAATCATTACAATCACTTTCTCATTGATTTTCCCACCAGGTGCAAGGAACCATCTTCCCAGCTCCCAGTTTCAATCCCATAATGGATGCCCAAATGCTAGGAGGAGCACTCCAAGGATTCTGTAAGTCTGATTATTTCTACCATCTTTTATTGTAATTATTTTTTGCTTCACCTTGTTTTAATACTCTACTGTGGGTATAAAATAGCTAATGTCTTGCAAAACACAGATACAGATTAGACAAAAACTGAGCAAAGAAGTAGAATGAGAAGAAAAATAATATAAAAAAAAGACAGTAATGATGAACAAATTTGCCTTTAGAAATTGCTACTCTAATCTTAAAATGTTTGCCTTAAATCCCTAAGTGCCTCATCACTAACTACTAAATGAAATCTCAGCTAAAACACCTTAATCTAGGATAGAGCATTCTTTTTAACCTTTGCTTTTGTTTTCTAGCTTGCTTCATTTTCTATTTGCTATTTCAGACTTTTCATTTTCTATTTGCTATTTCAGACTTTTTACTATTCCCCTAAATGACTCTGCTTTTCAAATCTCTGTAAATTGGCCCAATCACTTCACCTGGAATGCTATTGTCTTCTCTTGTCTTCAAAAATTCTCTTTCTTCAAGAGTCTGTTCAGCTAAGCCTTCCTCTTTGAATCCTTCTCTGGGCACTGCAAGCTCAACCAGCTATGCCAGCCGCCCCCAGGCGCCTTGCTTCCTACCTCTCACTCCCCTAATCTCATTTGCACTGTGCTTGTGTTTGTCTCACCTGCTGACTGGACTGTGAACTCCCAGAGCTTGGAGTATGACATAGAGGTGATTAGTAATGAATGAGACTAGAGTTTAGAAAAAAGAATATAGAGAGAGAAGAAGGGAGGAAAATTTTGGGATTCTTTTACAAATACATACATATATATATATAATTTTTAAGATATCATATGGAGGTGTTAAACTTTCATATAGTTTCCTAGAATAAAACCTGTTTTAAGAAGACTCCTGATGAGCACAAAGATAAACATAGACAACATAAAAGAAATCTTTGCATAAGACATGCAAAACCTTTCCTAAGAAAGCAAGCTCTTAACTTTAAAGACAAGGTCGCTTTTACAGGAGCTTGACTGTGTGTGTGTATGCACGAATGCACATCTGTGTGTTTTATCCACTAGCAGCATCCCACAGGAAAACAATAGAGGACTTAAAATATGCTTGCCAAAGCTGACTTTAGGAGTTTGCAATGCTTTCATGCCTTTTAAAATATCAATCATCACTAGAAAAATAAAAAGACAAGTTAACACAAAGTTATGAATTACCTTTTTATTGAGGAGTGCAATTTTTGCTTTAAAACTATGGATCACACAATCTGTTCACCAAAAAGTTGGTTTTTTTTTTTTTTTTTGCTCCAGTTTCAATGTTCCTGTCATTGCAATTTTAGGGTCAGAATAACGATTCATTTTGACCATCATAATTTGTTGCTTGTCAGTGTGTTAGGCTGAAGTACATTAAGAGGTTTAGGCTTTTATTGCACGGCGTCCACTGTAGCATGCCAGAGCATGAACACAGCTCAAATTGCTTTAAAGGTCTATCCATCCCCATGACTCTGGCGAAGTGTTATTGAAAAAGACAATTACTAATGTTTTTCTAAGTTACTGTGTTTTATTTAGAAAAATCTGAAAGCAAAAACATATTCTGAAACAAATGAAAATGAGTATCTTTGATATAAATTGCTTCAAGTTGTATAAAAATTTACTCATCATCTACAAAAGGAAGCACTTCTTAGTTAACATTCCCTAATAATGCAGTCTACTTTCCAATTTCTCATCATTTGAAGATACTTTCCAGCTCATGAATTCTTATGACTATTATTATTTTGTGTCTATTAACATGTGTAATTGCTAGGTCAGCCCTGTGAGATCCTGGACAACCGAATCATTTTTAACCTACATTCCTAAATCTTGACGAAGGAGAACACAAGTCAAAATTAATCTTTTTTGAAACTCTCAGTGCTATTCAGAGCAGACATTCTCAGCTTGTTCCTGATCTTTCTGATCATTAAGTACGATGTTAGCTATAGGAGTTTTGAAAATGTTCATTATGAAGTTAAGGAAGTTCCCCTCCATTCTTAGTTTTCTAACACTTCTTATCTTGAGTAGGTATTGGATTTTGTCAAGTGAGTTTTCTTCATCCATTGATATAATCACATGATTTTTCTCCTTTTTCCTGTTGATGCAATGGTTGACATTAACTGATTTTTAAACGGTGAACCTGCCTTGCATATCTGGAATAAATCCACTTAATCATGAATTATAATGCTTTGTATGCATTCTTGTATTTGATTTTCAAACGTTTTGAGGATTTTTGCATCTATCTATGCTCATGAGAAATGTTGGTCAGTAATTTTCTTTTCTTGTTGTGCCTTTCTCTGATTTTGGTATTAGGATAATGCTGGCCTAGTAGAATGAGTTATGAAGCATTCTCTATGCGTCTGATTTCTGAAAGAGATTGTAGAAAATTGATATTTCTTTCTTAAAAGTTGGGTAGAATTCATAAGTGAAGCCATATGGACCTAGTGCTTTCTATTTTGTGGGTTATAAATTACTGACTTAAGTTTTTGATCGATACGGGCCCATTCAGATTGTCTGTGAGTTTGGATAGCTTGTGTCTTTGAAGAAATTGATCCATTTCATCTAGACCATCAAATTTGTGGCCTTAGAGTTGTTAATAATATTTTATTATGATTTTAATGTCCATTGAGATTGGTAGTAACGGCTCGTGTTTCACTTCTGATATTAGTAAGGTTTTTTTCCTCTCTGTCTCTCTCTCTCTCTCTCCTTTCTTGCTTTCTCTCTCTCTTTCCTTATCCTAGCTAAAGGCCTATAAATTTTATTGATGTTTTCCCTAAAAAAAACAGCTTTTGGTGCCATTGATGTTTTCTCTCGATTTTCCAATTTCAAATTCATTGATTATTGCTGTAATCTTTCTTTTCTTCTGTTTACATTAGGTTTAATTTGCTCTTCTTTTCCCAGTTTCCTAAGATGCAAGCTTAGATTCTTGATTTCAGATTTCTTTTTGTTTCTCTAAATGCAATGTTATACATTTTTCTCTAAGCATTGCTTTTGCTGCATCTCATAAATTTTGAGTCATATTTTTACTTTCAATTTGTTTGAAATTTTTAAAAATTCTCTTGTTACTACTTCTTTGTCCCATGTGTATTTAGAAGTGTGCTGTTTAATCTATGTGTATTGGGGATTTTTCCAGCTGTCTTTCTGTTACTGATTTCTAGTTTAATTTCATTGTGGCCTCAGAGCATATTTTGTACGTTTTTTATTATTTTAAATTGTTAAGATGTATTTTGCGGTCCAGAATGTAGTCTACTTTGGTTAATACTCCATGTAACTAGAGAAGAATGTGTATTCTGCTTTTGTGGCAATAAGTGTTCTATAGATGTTAATTAGTAATTAACAAATTACTCTAGAGGTGTTAAATTGCTCAGGAATAACAGTGGATTCTTCTATTTCTCTTTGCAATTCTATTATTTTTTTCCTCATCTCTTTTGGCACTCTGTTGTTTGGTACATACATATTAAAGTTTGTTATATCTTCTTGGAAAACTGACCCTTTTATCATTTTGTAATAACCCTTTTATTCCTGATAATTTTCTTTGCTTTGAAGTATTCTTTGTCTAAAATTAATATAGCTACTCCAACTTTCTTTTGATTGCATTAGCATGTTATATAATTCTTCATTCTTCATTCTTAATCTCTCTGTGTCTTTAGTGTTGATTTCTTGTAGATCACTTAGTGCTATCAAGAAATAGTTTCCCTCACCTCAGTTAAAATGAGTTTTATCCTAAAGACAGGCAGCAACAAATGTTGGCACGAATGCGGAGAAAAGAGTACCCTTGTACATTGTTGCTGGGAATGTACATTAGTACCACCACTATGTGGAACAGTTTAAAGGTTCCTCAAAAAGAATTAAAAAGTGAGTTATACCATGTGATCCAGAAAATCCACTGCTGGGTATGTACCTAAAAGAAAGGAAATCAGTATGTCAAAGACATATCCGCATTCCTGTGTTTGTTCCAGCACTATTTACAATAGCTCAGAGTTGGAAGCAACCTGTGCATCAACAGATAAATGGATAAAGAAAATGTAGTACAAATACTCAACAGAGTACAATTCAACCACAAAAAAGAATGAGATCCTGTCATTTGCAACAACATGGATGAAAGTGGAGATCATATGTTAAGTGAAATAAGCCAGACACAGAAAGATAAACATTACATGTTCTCACTTATTTATGAGATCTAAAATTCAAAACAATTGAACACATGGACATAAAAAGGTAGAAGGATGATTACCAGAGGCTGTGAAGGGTAGTGGAGTGCTGTTGGGGACTTGGGGATGGTTCATGGGTACAAAACATAGTTGGAAAAAATGAACAAAACATACTATTTGATAGCACAACACGGTGACTATAATCAATGATAACTATGTATTTTAAAATATCTAAAACTGTGTAATTGGATTGTTTGCAACTCAATGGATAAATGCTTAAGGGGATGGATAACCCATTTTTCATGATGTGCTTATTTCATATTGCATGCCTGTATCAAAACATCTTGTGTACTCCATAAATATATATACCTATTATGTAACCACAGAAATTAAAAATTAAGAAATAATTTTAAATTTTAGTAATAATTATTTTCTTGCCTAGGAGACCACTTTTACCTATTTGACCATACAGTCAATTCTCATTATTCACAAATGCTATATTTACAAATTTATCTACTCACTAAAATTGTTTTATAATCCCCAAATCAATATTCACAGATATTTCATGGTCATTTGCAGACAAGTGCAGAGCGGTGAAAAATTTTAGTCACTAGAATGCATATTCTCAGTTGAAATCAAACAAGGTGACCTCTGCCGTCTTCTTTCAGCTTTCATGCTGTAAATAAATCCTTTATGCAGTCTATGTAGTGACACAATTTTGCATTTGTATGCTTTGCTTGGTGATTGTGCTGTTTAAAATGGCCCTAAGCATAGTGTTGAAGTACTGCCTAGTGTGTTCCTATGCACAAAAAGAAGTATTCAAGAAAAAAATGTGTGTTACATAAACAAAATTCGAGAATTAGTTATAGTACTGTTGGCCATGAGTTTAATGTTAATGAATTAATAAAACAGTGCATCCATAAAAAAGAATAGAAAATGTATTGATATATGCACGGTGCTGTTTGGAAAATGCTGAAGTAACATCTATTCTACATTATGAAGTATGGAAAAGATGAAAAAATAGCTGAATTTGTGGGTTCGTGAGATGCTAACTGCTAACAAAATTAATAATTTTTAAAAATAAAGTGGTTAGCTTTCTTTTGAAAGTGTCGGGTGGCAGGTTAGAAAAAGTCTGTAGATCACGAGGCTATAGAAGAGCTTTAAAAATATTTCTTAAATGTTTATACAGGAGAAGGATATGTGGAACGGTAGTTTTCAATGCTAACAAGACGCTTGTTTCATAAGGACATTTGCAAACAAACATAATGCAAACGACATTTCAGTTGACAAAAGTATTGTAACCACAGGGTTGCAGAAACCTAACCCTGCATTTTCCCTAGGAACAGTAGTTCAGTATTTACTAATTCAGTGTTCATGACAAATTTGTAGAATATAAATACCACATACAACAAGAGTCAATTGTACAAAATAAAATTTGATAAAATTGTGATGGTTCATTATGCCCAAATTTTCCATTAAAAATCAGAAAAAGATGAATTATTTAAAAATCCCTGACCTAAAGCAGTAGGAGAAGAAAGAGAAAAACATACAATGATTACAAAGAAGAAATCAAAGTTTTGATTATATGAAGAAGAAATTATGTATCTAGAAATTCAAGATTAATAAAAAGTTACTTAATATTATAAGAGTTCAATAACTTTTCAGGATACAAAGTAAACACAAAAATCAATATCACTTCTTCAATTAAGCAATTATGTGTTAGGAAATAAAACAAAAACAACATAACGGGGAATATCAATAGAAGTGCAAATATAAATAACTTTAGCAAGATAAAGCTTCTTGTCATTAGCAAAAAGCTCCGCAAATCTTTACTAAGTCATTAAGAAAAGAAACAATCTTAAATAATAGGTTGGCAGAAATATCATGTAAGTGACAGAAAGACAACACTTACAAAATTTATTCCTAAATTTAGTTATTTTAATTTAAAAATTATAATACAATTATTGAGATTCATATAAAATATCTCCAGAAGAATAAATAAACAAGAATTGCCATGAAAACTTAAAAAGAGAGAAATTCAGAGGGCTAGATTGTGGATAATCTCAACAGAACAAGAACAAAAAACGAGACTATAATAATTTCATAAATGTGATAACAGTAAGAATAAGACATAGAAAGTAATTTTAAAATCTTCTATTTATTATTAAATATATGTCCACTTTAGAATGTCCATCATGCCATTAACAGATTCCTCCACAGCTATTTTTTTTATTTTTATTTTTTATTTTTTGCCTTTTAGTTCAGGGTCTTAACCAGGCTTGAGGCAGACATCACCTTTCTCTATGCCTTTTCAGTGGAGTCGGCCTTTTCTCTCAGTAGCCATTAATTTCTATCTTTGAAGCCAGTTCTAGGCCTTCCTCCCTCCCTGTTACAGCTTTCAGACCATTTGTCTGTGCATAAAATACCCTGAGGCTCCCCCTGCTTTTCAGTGGTACAGTCATCTTTGTGAATTCTTAACACTTGTTCTCATTCACTGGATATTTCAGCACCTTATTCATAGCCTTCCTGTGATCCTAAGCCCATCCAGGATGGACTTAATTTCAAAAAAAGATGATTTGGTTAACATTCTAGCTTTTCAATTCATTTTTCTCCCCATCTCCATTATATATCTCCCCTTGTCAAAGAAAAATTATACCAGATGGAATTAAACAGCAAGGAAGTTTCTGCAGTAGGGATCAAGACCATTGCAAGAAGGGAGAGAGAGTGAACTCAAATCCTATGAAACAAAGGCAAGAGAGTTTTTAAGCAGTATGGTGAGATAGTAGGAAAGAACTGAAGGATGTTGGGCAGGGAGGGCATTGGTCAATGTGATTAGACTATCTGTGATTGCTAATTGGCACTTAACAAAGTCAGGTTCCTGTCCTCACACAGGCACTGGGAAATAGGAAATACAGTTTCTGTCTTCCCAGTGATTACATTTCAAAAGGATGGCTCCCATATTCCTGAGAAAGACAATTGTGGGTTGTCAAACTGCAAGAGGCTGGGAGGAGATTTACATCTCTAAGACGCAGAGAAAGAATTTAAAATTGCATGTTTTCAAAAATAAATGCTCTAATAAAAGGGAGGTTAGGAGTCTGTAGTTGGAAGAAACCTGTCTAAATTTTAGTCAAGCTGAGGGAAAGGTAAATGTCATATTGCTGACTCTACTATGACTACAATTACACCTAAATTTATCCAAACTAGTTGTGCACTAAACCGGTCTATTAGCTTGGTGTGTTGGTACATGAAGAAGTGAAGGATACACAGACCAGAAACAGTCTATATTAGGAGGAGATAGACAGGGTGGCCGATATTCCATGAAAAGCATTACAGGTTCACTCCATCCCTCAGAGGCACACAGATGCCTTGTACTTTCATGATTTCCTTCTCTATTACTCCTCTCTCCTTAATATGTGTTCATTATAAGCCATATGTCTCTATTCAACCAGAAAGATGCAATATTAGTCAATTGTCAGACTACTGTAGAGAACTACCTGAGACTGCGTAAATTATAAAGAAAAGACATTTAATTGGTTCATGGCTTTGCAGACCATACAGGAAGCATGGCTGGGGAGACCTCAGGAAACTTACAATCATGGCAGGAGGCAAAGGGAAAGCAGGCATATCCTACGTGGCCTTCCTACAAGGAGGAAGAGAGGAAAGGGGAGGTGTGACACAAACTTTTAAACAACCAGATCTCATGAGAACTCCCTCACGATCACAAGACCAGCAAGAGGGAAATCTGCCCCCATGATCCATTCATCCCCCCACCAGACCCCTCCTCCAACCCTGGGGATTACAATCCTGCATGAGATTTGCAAAGAGACAGGAATCCAAACCATATCATTCTGCTCCTGTCCCCCCAACAAACCTCATGTTCTTCTCACATTGCAAAATATAATTACCCATTTTCAACAGTCTCCTAAGCCTTAACTCATTTCAGCAATAACTCAAAAGTCCACAGTCCAAAGTCTCATCTGAGACAAGGCAAGTCCTTTCTGCCTATGAGCCTGTAAAATCAAAAACAAGTTAGTTACTTCCCGTGTACAATTGGGGTACAGGTATTGGCTAAATACTCTCTTTCCAAAGGGGAAAAATCAGCCAAAACAGAGGAACTAAAGGCCCTGTGCAAGCCTGAAACTTAGCAGGGCAGTCATTGAATCTTAAAGTTCCAAAATAATATCCTTTGACTCCATGTCTCATATCCAAGCCACACTGATGCAAAAGGTGGACCAAGGCCTTGGGAAGCTCCGCCCCCATGGCTCTGCAGAGCTCAGCTCCCACGGCTACTCTCAAGGGCTGGTGTTGAGTCCCTGTGCTTTTCCAGGTGCATGGTGCAAGATGTCAGTGCATCTACCATCCTAGGGTCTGAAGGATGGCAGCCCTCTCCTCACAGCTCCACTAGGCAGTGCCCCAGAGTGGGGGCTCCAACCCCACATTTTCCCTCGACACTACCTTAGTAGAGGTTCCCCATGAAGGCTCTGCTTCTGCAACAGACTTCTGCTTGGACATCCATGTGTTTCCATACATCCTTTGAAATCTAGGCAAAGGCTCCAAAACCTCAACTCTTGCTGTCCGTGCACTCGCAGACTTAACACCACATGGAAGCCTTGGCAGTTTCCAGCTTGCACCCTCTGGAGCAGCAGCCTGGGATGTATCTCGGGTCCTTTTAACCAAGGCTGGAGCTGGAGCAGCTGGGATGCAGAAAGCAGTGTCCCAAAGTTGTGCAGGGTAGCCAGGTGGGGACATAAATCCAAATACCAGATGTTGCTCCCATTTAAACACTAATCAGCTTAAAGGTCAAGGAAGCCATTTTTGGTGGAATAAGAGCTGATTGAAGGGACACTATATTTTCTTCACTCCCTTGTGCTTTTGACTGGAGTTTTATTTTCCTTTCAAAATGTTTTTATAGATTTACGGTGTACGAGTGCAGATTTGTTGCATGCATATATTATACACTGGTGGAGTCTGTGCTTTTAGTGTACCCATCACCTCAATACTGAACAACATATCCAATTGGTAATTTTTTAACCCTTGCCCCTCTTCCACCCTCTCACTGTTTGGAGTCTCTAATATCTATTATCCTACTCAATATGTCCATGTGTAGCCTTTGTTTAGCTCCCACCCATCAGTGAGAACATATGGTAATTGACAGTTTCTGAGTTATTTCACTTAGGATAATGGCCTCTGATTCCATCTATGTTGCTGCAAAAGACAAGATTTCATTCTTTTTTATAGCTGAGTAGTATTCCATGGTATGTATATGCCACATTTTCTTTATCCAATCATCTGTTGATAGACGCTTAGGTTGGTTACATATCTTGGCTATTATAAATGCTAATGCAATAAACATATAAATGCAAGTATCTTTGTATATAATGATTACTTTCCCTTTGAGTATGTACACATAGTAGTGAAATTTCTGAGTCAAATGGTAGTTCTATTTTTAGTTCTTTGAGAAATCTCCATACTGTTTCCCATAAAGATCATACTAATTTACATTTCCACCAACAGTCTTTCAGCATGCCTTTTTTGCACATCCTCTCCAACATCTATTGTTTTGCCTTATTTTATTTTATTTATTTATTATTATTTATTTATTTATTTATTTATTTTGAGACAGAGGCTCGCTCTGTTGCCCAGGCTGGAGTGCAGGGGCGTAATCTCAGCACACTGCAACCTCCACCTCCCAGGTTCAAGCAATTCTCTTGCCTCAGCCTCCTGAGTAGCTGGGACTAAAGGCGTCTGCCACCATGCCTGGCTAATTTTTTGTATTTTTAGTAGAGACGGGGTTTCACTATGTTAGCCAGGATGGTCTCAATCTCCTGACCTCATGATCCACCCTCCTCAGCCTCCCAAAGTGCTGGGATTACAGGCATGAGCCATCGTGCCCGGACATTAACTTTTTAATAATAGTCATTCTGACTGACGTAAGATGGTATCTCATTGTGGTTTTAACTTTCATTTATCTGCTGATTCATGATGTTGAGCACTTTTCATATGTTTGCTGGCTTCTTGTATGTCTTCTTTTGGAAAAAAAAAAGTCTGTTCATATCCTTTGCCCACTTTAGAGTTATTTGTTTTCTCTTGTTCTTATAGCAGTACCATGCTTGTTTTGATTACCATAGCCTTGTAGTATAGTGTGAAATCAGGTAATGTGATGACTTTGGCTTTGTTCTTTTTGTGTAAGATTGTGTTGGCTATTAAGGCTCTTTTTATTTTTTTGAGATGGAGTCTCGCTCTGTTGCCCAGGCTGGAGTGTAGTGGCGTGATCTCGGCTCACTGCAAGCTCCGCTTCCTGGGTTCATGCCATTCTCCTGCCTCAGCCTCCTGAGTAGCTGGGACTACAGGAGCCCTTCATCACGCCCGGCTAATGTTTTGTATTTTTAGTAGAGATGGGGTTTCACCGTGTCAGCCAGGATGGTCTTGATCTCCTGACCTCGTGATCTGCCTGTCTCGGCCTCCCAAAGTGCTGGGATTACAGGCTTGAGTGCTGGGATTACAGGCTTGAGCCACCGCATCTGGCCTCAGGCTCTTTTTTGACTCCGCATGAACTTTAGGATTGTTTGTCATAATTCTATGAAAAATAGCACTGATAATGATTGTGCTATGAAAAATAGCGCTATGAAAAATGGCACTGATAGTGATTGCATTGTACCTGTAAATTGCTTTGGACAGTATAATAATTTTAGTGATATTTATTCTTCCAATTCATGAGCAGGAAATAATTTTCCATTTGTTTGTGCTATCTATGATTTCTTTCAACAGTGTTTTGTAGTTACCCTTATAGAGACCTTTCACTTCCTTGGTTAAATGTATTCCTAGATATTTTATTTATTTTTGGTAGATATTATAAATGGAATTGAGTTCTTGATTTGGTTCTCAGCTTGATCGTTGTTGGTGTGTAGAAATGCTGCTGATTTTCATATGTTGATTTTGTATCCTGAAACTTTACTGAAGTCATTTATCAAATCTAGGAGTCTTTTGGAGGAGTCTTTATAGTTTTCTATAAGATGGTAAGATCATATCATCAGCAAACCGAGATAGTTTGGCTTCCTCTTTTCCAATTTGGGTGCTTTTTATTTTTTTCTCTTGCCTGATTGCTCTAGCTAGGATTCCCAGTACTATGTTGAATAGGAGTGGATAAGGAAATATCCTTGTCTTGTTGCTGTTCTCAGGCGGAAAGTTTTCCCTGTTCAGTATGATGTTGGTTGTGAGTTTGTCATATATGGCTTTTATTATTTTGAGGAATGTTCCTTCAATGCCTAGTTTGTAGTAATAGCACTAAATTAGGAGATAGGAAGGATCCAGGCTTCATCAAGCATCATTACATGATTTCCAATTTTAGTTAAAATTGTTCCCTGCTGTAAACTGTCATCAGGGATAATGCTTGCACACTGGTTATGATCGTTAGATAATGGATTCTTCCCAACTACAAAGTAGCAACTTTACTAATCTTCAAATATTATTCTTTTCCAGATTGTGACAAAGACATGCTGATCAACATTCTGACTCAGCGCTGCAATGCACAAAGGCTGATGATTGCAGAGGCATACCAGAGCATGTACGGCCGGGTAAGGTCACTTTATCTTGACCTATTTCTAGGGCAATCACCTGAGAACTAACCACACTCGCGGATAATAGGTATTTTCTTTTCAATCTCACAGATTGCTGATATCTCAGACATCATTATATGTCAGAAACAGTTCATATTCCTGTAGCACGTTTCGAGGAATAAAATCTATATTATGAAACAAATATACATGTGAGATATGTTCACAATCACACTGATCAGTGACCACAAGTTCTTTCCCCAAAATCATTCAGTGTCCCCAAATGAAAAGTTTTGAGAACCTTACATTGCCAGTGGGTCCAATTAGGCTTAAAGTGTTGTGCTGGGAACGCCCCTGTGTAGAGCTTTAGGGAAGGCATATAAAAAACTAATGATCACCAGGTCAAAATATAACAGCCTTTCCTACAGCTCCCTGCAAGTCCTCACCTGACTCTCAACCAAAGTGAATTCTCTACTAGCTTTTCCTTTCACCAGCATGCAGCTATGGAGACCATGAACAAAGAACGGCAGTTTAACAATAGTTTAAGGCAATAAAACTATCCATAGTGTTTTAAAGTAATCACACTCTAATTTCAAAGCAAGTACCATTAAAGATTCCTTGCTTTTGTTATGCATTTAAAGCACAAATTCAGAACAAAAGCTCTTCAGGCCAAAAGAGCCTGAAACAACAATTACTTCTTCAGCTGAGCTTTATCGATGAAACACTCGCCTAAAAATTTCTCTGTAGAGTTAATCCATGTAAATTTACTCCACCTCTAAACCCCAGTCTTCGCACAACTATAATAGATGAAATAAAAGATATCCCTCAGCTTTAGATTGACTTAATAATCCAAAAGCTACTACCAGTAGTGACCTCAGTTGAATTAAGCCAAAGTAGAAGGCCAGTTTATACCTTCTTTTCCACATAAACTGTTACCTCAGCCTATGTTCCACTGACACCAGTACTAGCTTTCTTTTGAAAGAGAATATAAAAACTATAAAAGTTGTATCATTGGTAATCTAACATTGTTTTAATATGCATAGTGCTGTAAGAAATGTCTTTTTTGTTGTTTTTTTTTTTTTGAGATGGAGTTTCACTCCTGTTGCCCAAGCTGGAGTGCAATGGCAAGATCTTGAACCTCCTGGGTTCAAGCGATGCTCCTGTCTCAGCCTCCTGAGTATCTGGGATTACAGGCATGCATCACCACGCCCAGCTAATGTTTTGTATTTTTAGTAGAAACGGGGTTTCACCATTTAGCCAGGCTGGTCTCGAACTCCTGACCTCAGGTGATCTGCCCATCTCGGACCTCCCAAAGTATTGGGATTACAGGCGTGAGCCACCATGCCCAGACAAGAAATGTCATTTTTAAGTAACTTTTCTTTTAACCCAAAGTTTACATACCTTTTTGCTTTTTACATATCAGGTTAAATTTAGCCTGAAAACATTACTTTATCAAGCTCTACAAAACTCTGCTAAAGCAGATTAAAACAATTTTAAAATGAAGTACTTACACTCAAGGAATTTAAAATCTACTAAAGAATTTATACTCTAGTGAAGAACTTTTCACTGTACATATAAAGTCTCAGAGTTTGTTAAACCCTCAGTTTTGCTGAATAATTCATACCTCCTGGAAAACCTTGGCTGATACACTAAATTGCACTGCCTGGAAAACTGGAAGTCACGTTTGCCTCTTTCCTCTGAAATACCCTTGTCATTTGCTATCAATTAGCAAGTTCTATAAATTACTTCTCTTCACACATTTCTCTCTTTAAACTCACTTACACAGTCTTGATTTAGATCTTCATCATTTTGTGCCCAGGCTAATGCTGAAACTCCTAAATGGTCCTGTCTACCCCTAGTCCCTTCCCACTCCAGTCTATCCCTAAACTGTAGCCAGAATGACTCAAAATCTAAATTTTCACACATCACTGTGTCACTTTAATTCTTGAATGTTTATCTTGTTTCTCCCTACAAATATCCGTGTTTCCATGCGTTACTCAAAAGTATGGGGAATCCTCAGTCCTTAGTCATCTTGGGAATAAGATAATGGCCAAGTGACAATTCAAAGACAGCAGAAATCTTTACTTGAAGGGAAAGAGGGAGCAGAGAGTTTATTTAAAGGGACGGGACATTCTGAAAGATGAGGCAGAGCAGGCTGCTGAAAGAGAATGGGCCAGCAGAATCCTGAGTTGGGTTTTTACAACATTGGATTTTTCTTCACGTTTCCCGCACTGTCTCAAGTCTCTGCCTTTTTTCTTTATCTAGTTTTCCTCCTCCTGCCGTAAGCCCTTGTCTTTTCCCTGCCTAGTTTCCACCCCAGGTTTGTGGGGCCCTCACTTACTACTAGTCGGTGTGCATGCGTGGGCCAGGTGTTGGATACGAATTCTATGTAATGGCTGCATTGCTCATTACCGCCACCCCAGGAAGGTCTTACAGCAGTCAAATTTGTACTTGTGCCTGTATATCTCTTAAGAATTTCTTCTTTGCCCTTTTTCTTTCTTTCTGCTCTCAGTTGACTAATTGTCCACCCATTCCAACATTAGAGATGCTATTAATATGTAAATGGTGAGTAGTCCCTTGGGCCTGAGACTTCCCAAGCTTTTCCTTTCTCAAAGGCTCCGGACCTGCTCATGTCTAGCCATCTGCCTACACGTATTCCTACACATGGAATAAACCTAATGCCTTCTCAGGGCGCACAAAGCCTTCCTTGCTTTGTTCCTGCTCTCCATCTTCATCCCTCTCCCCTTCCCTAACACAGCATTCACCTGCAGCCAAATGGAACTGCTCTACTTGTAGTCCTTCAAATTCACCATGGCTGCCCCTCACCTCCAGTCACGTTGTTTTATCTATCTGCAATAACCTGATTTCAATACCACATGCTGGACACCTATCATCCTTCCAAGTACTGGACACAAGACCTCACAGCCCCCCACCAGATGGAGTGGAACAGACTTGGGCTGCTAATACATCCTTTTTGTAACTTCCTCACAGTAACTAACGACACCTCTGTGAGTTTGTTTGTATCTGTTTCACTTTACCACAGTCTAAAGCCTTGAAAGCTGGGATGGTTCTTGTTCATCCTAGAGCTTACCACAAATGTCTGTCTAGCATACCAAGATTGCTTAATTAATGTTTATTGAATGACATTGTAAAGGTGCATCTAACTGCATTTCCTCCGATAAGACTCAGGCAGGCTTTGACTGCTCCTGGAAACCTTCGTAGTCCGTCACGCTCACCCTCTGCTCTGTGTTTCCTGCTTGGTTCCAAGAGGTCCTTGTGCATAATGCTACTGGGTTGTGCTGGTTCACTTTTACATCTTGCCAAGAACACTGTCATCTCCTGGAAAAGCAGGGATTGTAATATTTGCTGCTATCCCTCCAGAGCCCAGCCTCGGTCTGGCATAGAAAAGGCATTTCGTTTACAGAATCAGTGCATCTAAGGCATTATGTTCTGCCTATTTACTTTTTTTTAAAAGAAAAGGAAAATCATCCTTTCATTATCCACTCTGTAGTTAGAATGAATCTATGCCAATTGCCTAGATTTCTCTTTTCCCTCACTCCTTGCCCTGGCTGCCACCAGGTTAATTTCCCTGACCATCAGTAAGGTCTTCTTGACATCTACCACTGCTCACATTTCTTCTTCCACCTGGCCAACGTGTATCTCTTGCTACTTTTCCCTTTCTGTGGTGAGAATGTACACATTAGCCCCTATGTTAAACAATGATATTTTAAATTTTCATTAACAAGAATAATCAAGAGTTGACAGAATCATTTTCTTAGCTGCTGAGTGAAGTACAATTCTCAGCAGGCTCCATAAACACTTCTTACTTGACAGTTTACATTGGTGCACAGTGGCTGAATTTCATCAGTTTTGCCTCACCTATTGCAGAAATTAATCCCTAGACTCAACTGAAAATCCACTTGGAATTCTACTGATTGACATATTTATCAAAGTAATTCACACTTCTGATCTTCCCCACCAAAGCAAGCGCTAGTTAAAAACAATGCAGTGACACCAAGGGAACAATAAAATGCCCTTGTGAATGGGAAGAAGAACAAACAGACAATGATTCTTGAAGGAGTTCAAATTCAGCATTGATGCAATTCATTTTCTCATTTTTCATCTAAAACAGGGACTATCCCATCTAAAATATGCTGGTTTCTGTCATTCATTTAACCCACTTTGTTGGTTAAGTAATTTAGTGCCTGGGCTGACTTGCCCAGAGGTAAAACTTGAACCAAGGTTATCTGACTATTAAATTGTCTCTTCCACAACTTCTCAGTAATGCCCACTGTTCTCAATGGAGCAAACACTCAGGCTTACAAGGGCAGACATCTATACTGCTAATTCCCTCACATCCTTCAAGGTTTTGCTTAAGTGTCAACTACTCAAGAGGGCCTAATCTAAAGTTGTCACTCACTCCAAGCCCTATGCTAGAGCTCCAGATACCCCTCACCTGACCCACAGGAGGAAGTCCAGGGCAAGCCTATCATCTAACAGTCTTAGCCAGTGAGTTAAGGCAATCCTGAATGCCTCTAAGGCCAAAATGGTGTAATTAGGTGTTCTCTCTCCAAGTGCCAAGATTGTTGTTCTTTTTTTTTTCTTTTCTTTTCTTTCTTTGAGACAGAGTCTCGGTCTGTCACCCAGGCTGGAGTGCACTGGCACGATCTCAGCTCACTGCAACCTCTGCCTCCTGGGTTCAAGCAATTCTCCTGCATCAGCTCTCCCACCCCTCCAAGTAGCTGGGATTACAGGAGCGTGCCACCACATCCAGCTAATTTTTTGTATTTTTAGTAGAGACAGGGATTCACCATGTTGGCCAGGCTGGTCTTGCATTTCTGACCTCAGGTGATCCACCCGCCTTGGCCTCCCAAAGTGCTGGGATTACAGGCACGAGCCACTGTGTCCAATTGTTGTTCTTACTCTACCACTAGAAAATTGACCTGTTCCATTCCAGTAGGTGTAACTTCAGTTTTTTTCTATCGTTTCCAACTTACACCTAGAACTTTAATATGGAATGGTCAGGTACAAGAGGGACAAAGCCATTTGTATACAATTTCCAGAAAGCTATTACGTCCCACACATAGTGTACCCAAAACAATGATCCTTATCCTTATGATTCCAGAGAGAATCCAAGTGACTGATCCAGAATTGAGTTTGAATTCCTATGTCCACTTTTGATTAGGCTGCCACCCAGAGAATAGACCAACCAGGACACCCTGAGGTTGGTAATGTAACTGCCCAGTGGTTCCTCCTTGCCCACTGACAAGACAGAGCTGATTTATCAAGACAGGGGAATATAAATAGAGAGAGTTTAATTCACACAGAACCAGCTGTACAGGAGACGGGAGTTCTATTATTACTCAAATCAGTCTCTCCAAACACTTAGGGACTGGGGTTTTTAAGGATAATTTAGTGGGTAGGGGTCAGAAAGTGTGGAGTGTTGATTGGCTGGTTCAGAAATGAAATCATACGAGAGTCAAAGCTGTCCTCCACTGAGTCAGTTGCTGGGTGGGGGCCACAAGACCAGATGAGCCGGCTTATCAACCTGGGTGTTGCCAGCTAATCCACTGAGTACAGGGTCTGCAAAATATCTCAAACACTCACCCTAGGTTTTATAATACTGATGTGGTATTGCTTCCCAGCCCTTTGGCTAAGATCAAGTGTATAATACTGATGTTTTCCTGAGGAACAATTTAGGGAGGTTCAGAATGTCACAGCCTCCAGCTGCAAGACTCCTAAACCATAATTTCTCATCTTGTAGCTAATTTGTTAGTCTTGCAAAGGCAGCCTAGGGGATTTATTTTAGAAAAGAGCTGTTACCATCTTTGTTTCAAAGTTAAGCTATAACCTAACTTCCTCCCAAAGTTAGTTCAGCCTATGACCAGGAATAAACAAGTACAGCTTGGACGTTGGAAGCAAGATGGAGTCAGGCCAGCTCTCTTTCACTGTAATTGCCTCGGTTGTAAGTTTTGCAAAGGCAGTTTCGGTATTAAGAGAAAGAAAGAAGCATCATGCTTAGAAAAGGTCAGAATGAAATCCCAAATTTTAAAAATAGGTTTATATGACCCTCTTCCTCCATCATGGTCATTTTCCAAGAAACTGAAAGGAGGTTAATATTTTCCAGGAACTATTGAATTCCAGAACCAAACTTCTCTGCTAAGCTAAGTAGGCCAGACAAAGGTCAAGAAGATAAGAGTCAGAAGTCTTACTGAGCTGGTCAATTTGCAGCAATACCAGAAGCCTAGGGGTGGTGGAGAGCATCAAATACCTTGACTCTTAGTCTATTGTTGAGTGGCTTTTTTTTTTCTTTGAGACAGAGTCCTGCTCTGTCACCCAGGCTGGAGTGCTGTGGCATGATCTTGGCTCACTGCAACCTCTACCTCCCAGGTTCAAGCAGCCTCCTGTGTAGCTGGGATTACAGATGCATGCCACCATGCCTGCCTAATTTTTTGTATTTTTAGTAGGGACGAGGTTTCACCATGTTGGCCAGGCTGGTCTTGAACTCCTGACCTCAGATGATCCACCCGCCTCAGCCTCCCAAAGTGCTGGGTTGCAGGCATGAGCCACCATGCCCAGCCTTGAGTGGCATTTTTAATAAAACTGCATGATGGTCAGACTTCAAGTAATCTAGAAAGCCAAACACATGGCACAGATTATTTTCATGGGCCACACTGATGGGCAGAAGTCAGCTGATTGAACTGAAACAGCAATATTGTAACTTGAAAAAGTGTTATCATTTCTGAGGACCTGCAGGAGCCTATGAGGTGCTCAAAGTCTGAAGCAATCCATCTGCCAGAACTGCAGGGGCAATATCCTATGAACTGTGATTTCCTTTGCCAGGAAAAATGCAAGTCAACCTTTGACGAAAGTGACAAGATTGGCAAGTGGTGGTAACCTTGGCATCAGAAACATAGAATGCTTTACCACATGCCCAGTCTGATGATTAATCCAGGTAGCAATTGTGGATCTGAGCAATGCAGGCTAGATCAGCACCTGGATTCCAGTTGGTCTCATCAGAGAATCAGCCCTTACTGTGGACAGCTGCAAGAAGGACACAAAAGTTATCAGCACCTGCAATTTTCCCCACAGACTACAGAAGGAAACTCCTGTTTAATATGTGGTTTGTGTTTTTCCAAGAGTTAACCCAAAGAAAAGGCTAACAAGCCCAAGAGTGAATACAAAGATTGAGTTTATCAAGGGGAACACTGTCCAGAGCTATAATAGCCTTGATTTCTGCCCATGGGGCAGTAGTCATTCATTTTTGGTTCTGCACAGGTGTTTCTGAGTTGAGCAGCCACAGCAGCCCAGTGGACACTATCTGGTTTCAGCTCATCTGAATCGCCAGTGAACCAGGCCATGGCATTTAGGGCAACAGATTGAGGTCCCCATCGAATCAGCAGCTTGCTGATTTCCCCAACAGTTTCCCTCAAAGGAATAGTCATCTCTTTGTTTTTTTTTTTTCATGTAAATGCAAGACACTGCAGGGTCCAGGTCTACTGGATTCTTCGATGTACCACTTCTGTTTGACAGGTGAGACTGGCTGGTTTCCTTCCACCTTGCCACTCATTGAGTCCCAGTTGACCTACTCCAATATGGGAATGTCAGGCATCGGGGTCACAAGGCCTGCATGGATCAGGCATTCAGTTTCTATAAAAGTCCAGTAGAGACCAGTAGCTGCTTTTCAAAAGGGATATACCCAGAATTGTATCAGGAAGGCAACAAGTTTAAAACATCAAAAGTCACCTTTGAGAAACTGCTTTCCCTTGCCAGAGGCTCCAATCAGCAAACGATCTATCATAGAAACTTGTACCTGAAAGTGATCATCAGGCTTATGGGGCTTCATAGGTAGTAGCACTTCTTACATATGCTGTTTTCCCACGGAAAGCATGCCCTCTGCTATTTAGGAGCATTCACAGAAGAAACAAGTAAACATGAATACCAAGTACATTCAACAGTGGAAGTTACACTAGTCTAAAGGTCTCCATTCATAAGGTTTTTTGACTTTCCTTCTCCATTTCAAACCTTGCTCAAACCCATCCTTTGAATTTGGGTGTACTTTCACCCATGATGAGCCCAGGTAGAATGGTGACATGGACACCTGCATCCAACAAATTCACATATCCTTGAGTCCTCCAGCTCCACAAAGGCAAATGTGCATGGCCCTAATCCACAATGGGAACAGGAAGATCTCTGTCCCACCTTCACTCACTTTTTTCCTGAAAGCAGTAGAAGTTGGTGTAGAGGGAAGGAAAAGATCAGGGGACATGAGGGAGACAGTGGCTCTGCATCAGTCAGCATGGCACGTTGATTTCCTGTACAGTGGCTGTGCACACCTCAATCAAATGAATTTCCAATGGTTTTGGCCTGCACAACATTCTCCATCGGGGGCAACTTCATCATTACCCCATGTGTTTTAGCTTTGTGAGCCCTTGAGTCAGAGGTCAGAATCACAGTTATTTCTGTCACAGTCAAGGGGTTTGAGCCCTTTGAGTGATTTGGGTTTGACCCGTATGTGACTTTTTTTTTTTTTTTTTTGAGAGGAGTCTTGCTGTGTTACCTGGAGTGCAGTGGCACAATCTCAGCTCACCGCAACCTCCGTCTCCTGGGTTCAAGCAATTCTCTGCCTCAGCCTCTTGAGTAGCTGGGATTACAGGTGTCCACCACCACACCCAGCTAATTTTTGTATTTTTAGTAGAGACAGGGTTTCACCATCTTGGCCAGGCTGGTCTTGAACTCCTGACCTTTTGATCCACCGGCTTTGGTCTCCCAAAGTGCTGGGATTACAGGCATGAGCCACTGTGCCCGGCCATGAAAATTTTTTTTTATTGCCTATGTTCACAAGAACATCTCTTATCTCAAGTTTTTTCCTGTAATTGACATAAAAGCTGGGGAAATTTTCTAGGTGTATATAATTTTTGCCCAGTATTTTTATTCCACCTTGTTTTATACTCCCCCAAATTAGTCATTATTATGCCATTGTATAAATTAGTGTTTCTTTAGTTTTATTTGTGATTCTTAATTTATTTGTACAGTTTTCTTCTAATACCCAATTCTGTGTTTCTGATTTCAATGTGATTTTTTTCAAAAGGACATTCATTAATAGTTCCTTTTTTCCTGGAAATAACAAATGAATGTTAAGTTATTTTAGTCTTTTCCTGAGAATATTTTTATTATTTTCTCATTGTTAAATATTAGTTTAGATAGCTATAGAATTCTGGGATCAATTCTAGTTATTTTTTCCCACATCTTTGCAAATATAACTTCAGTGTTTTTTTTGTTTTTTGTTTTTTTGTTTTTTTGTTTTTTCTGGCCCTTATCGACACTTCTGAGAAAACTCTTCTGACATTGAGAGATATTTTGTTTGTTTTGGTCCTTTTTTCTATAGATTCTCTGTTATTTTCTGGATGCTTTTAAGATATATTTCTTTATTTTTGGTATTCTGTAGTTTCACTGTGGTAGTCAACAGGCTTGTATATTTTTTGTCTAAATAACTGAGGATTCACATATTCTGGAAGACTGGAAATAATGTTTCTCCATCATTGTCCACATTCTCTCCTACTGTAAATCCTATTAGACCAAAGTCTATCCTTCTAATTCACTCTTTGAAGTCTGTTAACTTTATGTTACCATATAAATACCATATATTTCTTGTCTGCATATGTAGAATATTTTTGTCATTTTAAAATGTATTTTCCCAATGTACTGATTTCATTTTAGTTTTTTGTTAGCTACTCTTTTTAGTTTTTAATTTCTAGAATTTTATTTGCTTTCTTTAAAAAGTCTGTTAACTTTTTTCATAGTATTCCCTCAGATTGTTATTAATGATCTCAAATTCATGGGGTTTCAATTCTGATTGTTGCTGAGTCCACTATATCATCTGGGAGATGGGTCTGTTTTTTTGTTTCTTTAGGGAGAATCTTTTTCTGTTCTGGAGTGTCCGAGAATTTCTAAAGATTGGTTTTGCATTTGCTTCTTCTGTTCCACGAGAACCACCAGTTTAAGATCAGCTTTCATGATGTTTTTCTAAATGGAGGTCTCAGTTCATATGAGTTAAATAAATTCGAGCTTCAAGCCCAAGGAAAGCACAGATCAGTTGTTTCAGATTATCAGGGAAAATGTTCTCCTACTCAAAGCCCAGGCAATGAGTAGTAAGCATGAGCTTTCTGCCAATCTTTCAATGCTGAATGATATTTTTCTTCTAGTTCACTCTGCTCCTGAGGATACAACCCTTTGAGGATAGCAACCTCATATGGGAGGTTTCAGATTTAATTCCCTGTGTTGCGTTGCCCAGTGAATGTTCTTTTCTCTTCATAGAGTGCCGTAAATTAGGCATTAAAGCTCAAACCAAATAGTTCTCAAAACGAACCTCTACTTTCCCCAGTCACCTGCAGGATCATCTCCAAGGTCAGCTCACTTGCTTATCTTCTGGTTTTCATTTTTTCCCTGATTTTTACATCAAGCTGTTTCTCTTTCTTCTGAAATCATGTATACTGTTAAAAATATTTTTGTTACTTTTTATCAGGTATTTGAAAGGGGAGAGTTTTAGCTTTAATATACTATATGTGTCTAGAAGACCAAAGTATTATCATTATTATCAGACAAAAAAAAACCCCAAATTTCATTGAAAATTAAATCATAATGTAAACTCCAAAAATATCTGTAAAATGAAGTTATTCGAAAGAATATTCTCTTACCACTGCAAAGTGACAAAGCAACTTGCACAAACATTTTTATAATACTGTCAACTGAAGAATAACAAGGTTCATAAATTTGGAAAGGGAAGCTTTATTTTTTATAAAAGGTTGTAGCCTGCAGGGTGGCCATTCTGATAGACTGGGAAGCATGGTCTCCTGCCCAAAACTGGAAACAGACACTTTGATAGCCAGAAATAAGACAGGAATTTATGCGGAACAGGGTGGTTGAGTATACATATTCAATGAGTTCTAGGAGTCATGAATATTTACGAAAGGAGAAACACGCACATGCGCAGTTAAGCTTCACACCTCTGCACGGGATCCATGTTCAAAACGTGGTAGTGTTAGCATGTTGCAAGGGTGGAATGTTCAGCCCTCTGACACTGAAAGGTGACAGAAAACCCTCACTGCACATCCTCCGTAGACTGGCCAGAACCACTCAGTGGTCGGTGGTCTCTAGCCAGGAAAGAATGCTGGCTGGTTGTTTTGTCTAAATCACAAAAAGGAGGGGCAGTGTAAGAGGGTTGGTTGATATCAGGGGTGGAGTAAGTCTTTCCAAAGGGCTGGTTTCTGGTTAACTCCTAGGAAAGAAAGGCAGTGAGCTAGGGAGGGGGTATCATAAGGTGTATTCTACCTTCCCCCCCATCATTGCTAGGAACTCAGTTTTCAAGATTGCTCTGGGGCCCTCTTGGCCAGCAAGGGGTTCATGCAGTCAGTTGAGGGACTTGGGATTTCATTTTAATTTTTCAATATAATATAAAATTATGCAAGTATTTACATAGTGACCACTGGGGGAGGGAGATAGAATTAAGACAAATTCTAAATTTCACTTTATACAGCATGCATCATTGATATTTAAACAGCAAATAACATTTTAAATAATAATAGAAAAAGCCATATAAGTGAAAAGCATATGAAACTATTCTTCTGAGCATATTCAGACAAGAAAAATGTTAGTCTTACTTCTATTTCTTGCCCCTGTTTATCCATAATAAGATAAAGGTAAGATGAATAAGAAATAAGAAAATGCCATTTTATTTTTAATTTAAATGGAGTTGTTAGAATAGCTGCAGCAGGAGTAGTCTGCAGTTTCATTGGCAACACAACAGCTCAATTTGCAAAGCAAGTACTCATTAGCTTAATGTAAGGCCAAGCTGTGATTCCAGCAGAGTCTGCTTTAGGGCAAGTCTTCAGAAAACAGGAAAGCAGAGGCAGTCAGGCCTGGGAAAGTCACGCTCCAAATGTTGCATTTGAAAAGCGGTATATGTATATAAGTCCAAGTGAGAATGTAATACTCTAATTAGAGAACCTATTTGAAGGCTCCACTTTGAACTTGCAATGTTTAGTTATTTAAACATATTATTCAATATTTATCTTCCCAACTGAAAGTAACACCTTCTTCCAGTGTCCTGATAATAGCATGCTATTCCCATTACTATAGCACTTACCAAATTTTGTATTGTAATTTAATTGTAATTCCTGTATTTCTCTCCACTGAAGAAAACTGCTTGATGATAAGGACCTTCACTTATTTATGTCCAAATTGCCAAAAATGACTCCAAACAAATCATTGTTGAACTACAAGGAGTCTTCATTCACTCATTCATTTTGTACCTATATTATAAGTGATTACTATGTCGCAGGCACAGTTCTATGGGCTGGGGAAATAGCCGTGAAGGAAACAGACCAACAGCTCTGCATGATGGAGCTTACATTCTACCTGCTCTACCTGGGTGGGAGAGATCATGCATAGCAGGCAATAAATGCTTTGGAAAAAAGCAGAAGCCAAGTGAGAAATACAGGAAGTGTTGGGAGATGGAGTATAATTTGAAATAGGATAAACAGGGCAGGCTTCACTAAGAAGGCAGAGGGGGTGGGCCCTGTGAATACCTAGGGGAAGAACATTAAGGGCAGAGTGAAGGGCGAAAGTAAAGGCCCTGACTCCAGCAGGTCTGCTGTTCCAGGTTCAGGAAGAAGCCCGCTGTAGCCAGAGCAGAGAACTCAGGAGCAAGGAGAATTGTAGGTGATGAAGTCACAGAAGTTACCAAGAAAAGATCATGTATCTTGCTGACCATGTAAGGACTTTGTCATTTACATGGGAATAAAACACTCTGAGTGTTCGTTTTCTTCTAAGATCACCTGTATAAAATAATGGTATAGTTCACTTTGGAGTGTGGAGTGAGAGAAAACATTTTGAGCAGGAGTAACTAATCTGATTTTTATTTTCCCAGGATCACACTTTCAGGGGTGTTGACAGAGACTGCAAGGTACAAGGACAGAAGAGAAACTCACTTGGAGGCTATTTTGTATATATAATAAATAAGTAAATTATATATGTATATATATATACACACACACACATATATATAGCCACCCAGCAATTCTATTTATATAAAATATATTTTATTTAAATCAACTATAACTCATAGGGCTTATTTAATATTTTATATATACTCTTTGAGACAAGGTCTCACAGTCAGTCACCAGGCTAGAGTGCCATGGCACAATCACAGCTCACTGCAGCCTCACCCTCACGGGCTCAGGTCATCCTCCCACGTAACTAGGACTAGAGGTGCATGCCACCACACTCAGCAAGTTTTTGGCATTTTTTGTGGAGACGGGGCTTCTCCATGCTGTCCAGTCTGGTCTTGAACTCCTGGGCTCAAGCAATCCGCTGGCCTCAGCCTCCCAAAACACAGGCACGCACCCCTGTGCCCAGCCAGAGGCTATTTAACAAAGGAGAGTGATAATGGTGGCCCGGGTAAGGATTGTAGCAGTAAAAGCAGTAACAATTCATCAGTTTCTAGATAGATTTGTAAGTTGGAGACAATAGAATCCATGGACAATCGGACATAGCAGGGGTATCTAAGGAGAAAAACACAGTTATAGGTTCTCGGTTTCTGTTTCTGGTTGGGCCAGTAAAGGCCCTTCCCCCATCCCTCTTTTCTGCTTATCACTAGAGAAACTAAAAAGCGTGGCTTCAAGCTGCTAAAAGCCTAAAGAAAAAAACAAAAAACAAAAAACCCCACAATAACAACAACAAAATAAGACAGGTTGGACAAGCTTGGGATATAGTAAAAGTTGCAAGAAATACAGGAAACTGCGAGGTGAAGAGAGACAGACAAAGATGGGGGACGGGAGAGAGGGAAACAACCTAGTATTGGCATTGACACTAATTAACCATGTTTGATTTGCAACAAGTTACTTGAGGTTTTGTGAGGTTAGAAAGACATATATCGATGCCTATACTATGCCATAAAATATTTTCAGAATTTTACCTGAGTTAAATCTTTTAACATTTTATATCAACCCTGCGAGGCAGATGCTGTGATTATTTTCACTTTGCAGACTGGGAAACAGGCACAAACAAGTTAAGGAACGTGTTTGGAATCTCACGGCTGGTATTTTGCACTGTGAGGATTCAAGCCTAAACACCCTACCTCCAGAACCTGTACATTCTAACATTAGATGATATCTGATATTGTTTATTTTCCTAAAATTATATTACTTTTTTTTACAAAATTAGTTCACTGTAAGTATAGCTGTGTACACACACACACACGCACACGCACACGCACGTGCACCTGAGATAAAAACAAAGATACAGGCGCCATCTTGTGGCACTACTAATCTCAGTCTGCAGTTCAGTATTAGTATAAAAATATAATATGTAAAGGGAAGAAATATGTTGTGATACATGTGTGGGGTGGGAGTAGTGATCAAAGAAATGTGACTAAAGGTTAAATAACAAACTTTTGCAATGTTTGCATCATCTTCAGCTCGAACATTGCCTTTTTTATCCTTTACCAAGTTTTTCTTTATCCACATTCATCCATTATTCTTTCATTTGCTTATACATTCATTTATGTATTATTTATACACTGTACTCTACATATTTTGTGCACTCAGTACTTTGCTAGAGCTAGATGCTGAATTTTGAAGAATTTGTGAGAAAGTCCATGTCCTGATGGACTTTTAGGGGAAATATGCACATATATTTATCATATAATGTGGTCATTGAAATATAATAAATGCAAAAATAAAGCAGTGGTGACGAAGAAATAATCAACTTCACTTAGGGATAGAAGAAGGTCCACGGAAGAGATGATCATTTTAATGTTTCTACCTTTCTATCAACTGTCAAGTGCCACTATCCTGTAGAGATAAAAGTATATTGAATTGATCCACTTGCATTCAAACCTTCAACGCACTGCCACCAGATTTATTAAAGAATGCCTAAAAGCATGCCACAGGTACCACCTATTTGCTATGTTCATCACTTTGGTGGCATGTAATTAGTGGCTTCCTGCTGGTGCTAGCTATGTCGCCTTTGTGTACCCGATTTTCTTGTCTACATAGTGGAATGAATACAGTTCCTAACTCACAGGGTTGTTGTAATAAATTATTACAGTTATTCTAATATTCAGAATACTGTCTGGCAAATATTAAGCATTCAGTAAATGCTGGTTGTTATGATAATCATCACACTTTTCTGCCTGGCCTACTCAACTTTCCATTTTAGGGCCTCAGGATATACCCTTTGCACTACAAGGACATCCAAAGTCTCTTTTGAAATATTCGGATTTCAAATCAACCCAACGTTTATTGGAAGCTAGCTGTATACTTCACATGCACGTTTTACTCTACCCAGAACAGTACCTTCTCTGTAGTGAAACATTGTTTAGTGTTGGTATCTCCTATGCCTTTGCCTGACCAAATCCCACTTCATCGTTCAAGGCTTACCTCACAACTAGGCTTTCCATGAACCTTCCTTTTATGAATAATTTCTCTCATTTATACATCCATACAATTCTGTAAGTTGCCTTGCCCTTAAGGGTCTCTCTCAAGTTAGCCCTTAGTTTATATATAGTAGGTGACCACCTTGCTTTTAAGTACATATTTCTCGTTTTTATCCATCCTGGTGATGGTTAGCTGGAGTAAAGGGAAAAACACTTGGCCCCCAAACAGGAGACTCTATTAATTTTGAATAAATTTTACAAACTCTTCCTCTTACCTAGGATTCTCATGTCACCTCTATCCCCAGTCCTATTAAAGAATCATTCCTCTAGGGCACCAATATTAATGATGAAGTTCATATTTTTTCTAAGGTACACTAGTGTGGAAAAAATGCTAAAACTACTAAATTACCTGATAAATAACTTGAAACCAGTGATCAAGTGGTATGGCATATAAATTTGAAAGAAGTGGATAAACTGAAGATTAAAAAAAATTATAAATGCCAAAATAACATTTTAAAATTAAAAATTCAGAATATTGAATACAATTTCTATAAAATAAAATTCATTTATGTTGATGCAGTTTGAACACAGCACAATCAAGGTATAGAGCATTTCTTTCTTTCTTTCTTTCTTTTTTTTTTTTTTTTTTT
>NW_012118487.1:19606938-19638057 GCF_000951035.1 Colobus angolensis palliatus | reverse complement strand
TGCCTGAGTTCAAGCGATTCTCCTGCCTCAGCCTCCCAAGTAGCTGGGATTACAGGCACCTGCCACCACACCAGGCTAATTTTTGTATTTGTAGTAGAGATGGGGTTTCAGCATCTTGACCAGGCTGGTCTTGAACTCCTGACCTCATGATCCACCTGTCTTAGCCTCCCAAAGTGCTGAGATTACAGGCATGAGCAACTGCGCCTGGACAGTATAGAGCATTTCTAATACCTCCAGACCTTGTGCCTGTTCCTTTGCAGCCCATCTCCTGACATCCTCCTGCTGAAAGAAACCACTGATCTGCTTTCTACTTGTCTTTACAGATGAAATTTTGCTATTTCTAGAATTTAATATAAATATAATCATGTCATATGTGCTCTTTTGTGTCTAGATTCATTTTCTCAGAATAATGTTTTTAAGATTCACTTGTGAAGCTATGTGTGTACTTTTATTGCTGAGTATTTTTCTATCCCATATATATACCAATATTTGTTTATTCATTCACCTGTTGATGGACATTCCTTTTCAATTTGGGGTTATTATGAATAAATGTGCTATAAATATTCATGTTCTTTGGGTTTATCAATGTTTGTTTTTGTTGGTTAATACTGAGGAGTGGATTTGATGGATTGTTTTTAAATATATGTTTAAACTCATGAGAAACTACAAAAGAATTTGCTAAGGTGGTTGCAATATATTACATTCTCATCAGTGATGACAGTTCCAAATGACCCACATCCTTACCAACACCTGGTAATATCAGTCTTTTAACTGTAGCCACTCTAGAGAATATGTGGTGGTATCTCATGATGGTTTCAATTTCCATTAGTCTAATGACTACTGTTTTAAGCATGAAAACATTTAAACATTCCACAGGCTTATTCCCAATGTGTATGTTTTATGTGGTGAAGTTCTAGTTGAAAGGTCTTGTCCATGTTTTCATCAGAATGTCTTTTTGGGTTTTAAGAGATTCTTATATCTTCTGGGCACAAGTCTTTTGTCAAATATGTGAAGTGACAACTGTGGTTCGCTTTTACTTTCTTAAAAGTTCCTTTCAAAAATGTAAGGTTTTTATTTCAAAGAAGTTAAATTCATCATTGTTTCATATATTGTTTATTCTTTTATGTATCACGTAAGATTTTTTTGTCTACACCAAGTTGCAAAGATTTGTTCCTATACTTTCTTCTAGAAGATCTAGAGTTTTGGCTTTTCTTTTTAAGTATATAGCTCTAGTACAAATTCAAATAGAATATATCAGGAAGAGCAGACATCTTTGCCTTGTTCTCAATCTTAAAGGATAAGCATTTAGTTTTTCACTGGTATCCTCTTCCCTGTAGAAATTCTGTAAATGCCCTTTATCAGTTTGAGAAAGATTCCTTCTTTCTTTGCTAAGAATTTTTTTATGATTGTGTGCTAAACATTCTCAAATGCTTTTGCTACATTATTTGGTTTAGATATGTGTCCGCTCCAAATCTCATGTTGAAATGTGACCTCCACTGCTGGAGGTGGGCCTGAAGGGAAGTGTTTGGGTCATGGGAGTGGATTCCTCATGAAGAGCTTTTTCCATCAGTAATGAATTCTCCTTAAAGAGCCTGGCAGCTCCTTCCTCCAGCTCTTGCTCCCCCTTTGCCTTCTGCCATGATTGTAAGCTTCTTGAGGCCTCCCCAGAAGCAGATACTGTTGCCCTGCTTCTTGTACAGCTTGCAGAACCATGAGACAATTAAACCTCTTTGTAAATTACCCAGCCACAGGTTTTTCTTTATGGCAACACAAAGTGGACTAACACACTACTTCTATTGATATTATCATATACCTTTTCTCCTTATACTGCTAAAATGGAAATTTACATTGATTAATATTCAAATGCAAACCAACCTTGCATTCCTGGGATAAACCCTACTTGCTCATTAGGTGTCATTCTTTTTATGTATTACTAGATGTGCCTTATAAATATTTGAATACATATGTTTGTGTCTAGGTTTATAAGGGATATCAGTCTGCAACTTTCTTACGAAGTTTTTATTTTAATTTTTGTATTATGGCAATGCTGGCCAGATAAAGTAAATTGAGAAATCTATCATCCACTCATTTCTTCAAGATTTTGTGTAGGATTTACTTTTCTCCTTCCATAAGGGCTTGATAGATTACATTAGTGATTCCACCTGGGTCTAGGGATAGGAGGGAGCATTAGCTACAAATTCAATTTATTTAATTAACATTGGGCAATCTAAATTTTCTTTTTACGCTTCAGCCTATTTTGGTAATTTGTATTTGTCATGGAATTTGTCCATTTCAACTAAATTTTGAAATACAGTGGCATAAATTTGTAATATTTTCATTTTAACCCTTAGTGTCTATAGTATATATACGCACAACTCTTACACTTCCAATATTGGTACTTCGTATTTTCTGTCTTCTTATAATGCTTTTATGTACTAAAAAAGAAAATCCACAGTATATGAAAGGTGTTGTTGGATTATGCCAAGTAAAACGAAAATTAGGACTATTTTGTTGTTATTTCAATGTGGAATCTTTTACTTGAATTCCAGTATTGAACCACCTCAGAACTAAAGTATTGCATGATTTTAAGTAAAACTGAATATGCTTTACACACTTTAGTGAGAGATTATTTTAAACATCATTCAGATTTCTTGGTAACCCTACAGAAAATAAATTGAGCATATATATATTTTTTCCCTCAAATGTTATTTTAATTCAGGGGTACATGTGCAGGATGTGCAGGTTTATTTCATAGGTAAACATATGCCACTATGGTTTGTTGCACCTGTCAACCTATAAGCTAGATATTAAGCCCAGCATCCATTAGCTATTCGTCCTGATGCTCTCCTTCCCACCTTACCCCTGCTCCCTACAGGCCCCAGTGTATGTTGTTCCCATCCATGCGTCCATGTGTTCTCATCATTCAGCTCCTACTTGTAAGTAAGAACACGCAGTGTTTTGTCTTCTGTTCCTGTGTTACTTTGCAGAGGATACTGGCTTCCAACGATCCATGTCCCTGCAAAGGACATAATCTCATGTCTTTTTAATGGCTGCATAGTATTCCATGGCAGATATTTATCACATTTTCTTTATCCAGTCTATGATTGATGGGCATTTAGGCTGATTATATATTTTTACTATTGTGAATAGTGCTGCAGTGAACATATGCATGCATGTATCTTTATAATATTAATATAATGGTTTTTATTCCTTTGGGCATATACCCAGTAATGGGATTGCTGGGTCAAATAGTATTTCTGCCTCTAGGTCTTTGAGGAATCGCCACACTGTCTTCCACAATGGTTGAACTGATTTACATGCCCAGAAAGAGTTTAAAAGTGTTCCTTTTTCTCCACAACCTCACCAACATCTGTTGTTTCTTGACTTTTTAGTAATCACCATTCTGACTGGGGTGGGATGATATCTCACTGTGGTTTTGATTTGCATTTCTCTAATAATCAGTGATGTTGAGCTTCTTTCCATGTGTTTGTTGGCTGCATGTCTGTCTTCTTTTGAGAAGTGTCTGTTTATGTCTTTTGCCCACTTTTTAATGGGGTTGTTTGTTTCTTGTAAATTTGCTTAAGTTCTTTGTAGACTCACTCTGGTTATTAGACCTTTGTCAGATGGATAGATTACAAAAACTTTCTCCCATTCTGTAGGCTGTCTGTTCACTCTGATGATAGTTTCTTTTGGTGTGCAGAAACTCTTTAGTTTAATTAGATTCCATTTGTCAATTTTTGCTTTTGTTGCAATTGATCTTGGAGTTTTCATCATGAAATATTTGCCTGTGCCTATGTCCTCAATGGTATTGCCTAGATTTTTTTCTAGGTTTTTTATAGTTTTGGGTTTTACATTTAAGTATTTAATTCATCCTGAGTTAATTTTTGTACACGGCATAAGGAAGGTGTCCAGTTTCAGTTTTCTGCATATAGCTAGACAGTTCTCCCAGCACCATTTATTAAATAGAGAATATTTTCCCCATTGCTTATTTCTGTCATGTTTGTCAAAGATCAGATGGTTGTAGGTGTGTGGTCTTATTTTTAAGTTTTCTCTTCTGTTCCATTGGTCTGTGTGTCTGTTCTTATACCAGTACCATGCTGTTTTGATTACTGTAGCCTTGTATTATAGTTTGAAGTTGGGTAGTGTAATGCCTCCAGCTTTGTTCTTTTTGCTTAGGATTGACTTGGCTATTCAGACTCTTTTTTTGGTCCCACATGAATTTTAAAATAGTTGTTTTTTCTAATTCTGTGAAGAATGTTAATGGGAGTTTAATGGGGATAGCATTGAATCTATAAATTACTTTGAACAGTATGGCCATTTTCATGGTATTGATTCTTCCTATCCATTAACATGGAATGTTCTTCCATGTGTTTGTGTCATCTCTGATTTCTTTGAGCAGTGGTTTGTAGCTCTCCTTGAAGAGATCTTCCAATTCCTTTGTTAGCTGTATTCCTAGGTATTTTATTCCTTTTGTAGCAATTCTGAATTGAAGTTCATTCATGATTTGGCTCTTGGCTTGCCTGTTGTTGGTGTATAGGAAGAGCATATGTATTTTTAAATTCTGCTTTACATTTTTAAAATAAAATGCAAAATATTTTTGTCAGTTTTCATAGCACAAGCATTTAGCATGCATGTATTTCTCTTTAAGTGTTTGACTTTCAATATTTAAAATTATATTGCTTGTTATTTGAGGAAAGTTCTAAGACTACTTAATGAATTTACATAAGCTGTTTGGCATTAGTATAACCAGGGACTTCTGCTAAAAGAGACTGTTGCAATGGTAAAATAAAATAAAGTGCATATTTTCTTTAAGGACTGATGTTTCTTTAAGGACTGATGTTTCAATTCCACAAGAAAACTAAAGACCCCAATTAAATGTTTTTAAGTTTAACTTTTACATATTTTCATAATGAGATCAAAAGAGGAGTTGGAGTTTGGGGTTGGAAAAAGAAAATCATTCTATGTTCAAATGACTACGATATGCATAAGCTATGTCATGCAGGGGTGAGATTAAATCAATAATTTTCAAGTTCATCATCTCATGTAATGCATACATATACATGAGAATCGGACTTGTTATTCTGTTATTATGAAATGACATGGGAAAAGAAAATATTAAAAGACTTTCTGCAATTATCTCATTTCTCTTGCAAATTTGGTAACATACAATAAAAATATGTACTTTTTCCTCCACAGGACCTGATTGGGGATCTGAAGGAGCAGCTTTCGGATCACTTCAAAGATGTGATGGTTGGCCTCATGTACCCACCACCACTATATGATGCTCATGAGCTCTGGCATGCCATGAAGGTAGTGATCTGACCCAAAAATACGCCTGTAACAAGTACAGGCCAGTATTTCAATTGAGGGGAAACTGCCCTGTGATGCTCCTACATACTTATATGATCAAGGAGGCGGGGGGAATATCTAAGCAACGATGTAACAGTGGAAATGTTGTGGACAAGGGAAGTGGCCTTGTTAGGAAGCTGGAGCCTCCCAGGCTCAGTGGCTGGGATCAGCCTGTTCTTTTGTTGTACAGAGTCACAAACTTACTGAACCAGCCCCAATGCTGACCTCCAACAAGGAAAAGGGAACAAGCCTCCAGGGCTATTCAGATTGGTCCCTGAGTATGTATTCCTATATTGAGGAGAATGTATTAAAAATGATGTCACTCTTGTTACATTATTTGTAAAAGTTTGATTAAGTCAAAAGAAGATATTGAATCAGGGACAATATATAGATGACGTCATTATATTTTCTTTTTATGACCTGAAGTTCATTCTTTATAGAAACAGGTTTTTTTTTTTTTTCTCAAATGTATAAAAATGTTAATTTGGAAGAATTAGAATCAGTGTTTCTTAGAGGAAAGTCATTTCCATGAAGTAAGTTGACTGTGGATTTGTTACAGATTTTGTTGGCTAGGGACAGGGAACAAAGAGGGCCTTGGCTTTACTTCTTTCCAAATGCAGATATTAAACACCTGCAGAACTGTTGAAATCATTCCAGTGTGATGCTTGCCAATGACCAGATTACCACAATCTGTGAACAATGTGTGACAGAAAAGAGGCAACAGGAAAAAAATTAAAGGACATGGATTTTGGCCATCATATTTACTGATCCAAATAGGCATTGTACAAAAAGTATATGAATTTTAACTAATCGCTTTTAACAAACGTTGCATGTCAGTTCCTCCCTCTTGCAAAATTACGTGTCTAAAAATTATTTTAAAAATAAAGTTATATGTTGCTGTTTGATTAAACAAGTGTATTTTATCAATATGTCATAGAATGCTAAGGATTTCTGAGGCTTTCCTAAAAGAGGTGTGTTGTCTTTAGATCGCTTTCACAGACCAATATATGCATATGTCTGCAAGAGACCACAGAAAGCGTCCTTCCAAATATTTACGCAAATTGTACAAAATTCCACATCTAGAGAGGCAGCCACAGGTCCTTAAAATATTCTTGGCAAATTAGAAAACCTGTATGCTAATGTCAGCCTGCTAAAGAATTAATATTGCGGCAGCAAATGGAATATCAAATATCATTTCAACAGCAAATGGAAATGCTTAGTGCCATGAGCCTTGCTTGAACATGTCTTCCTCTGCATTGTTTAGAAATGCTCATACTGTTTCATTCTAAATGAAGAAACAGAGTTTCCTTCAGATAATATTAATTCTTCAGGATGAAATAGGTAGTAAATGGCAAAGTTGGAACTAAGATTGTGCCTCCCTTCATCCTAAACACACTTCCTTTCCCTGCCACCTCTCAAAACACTGGAAATGCTGTATCCCTTTCGTGTACAAAAGGTGCGCTATTACTCCCAATAAGAATATCCTTACATTTATCTCTTTTCTTCCTTTCTCTAGGGAGTAGGCACTGATGAGAACTGCCTCATTGAAATACTAGCTTCAAGAACAAATGGAGAACTTTTCCAGATGCGAGAAGCCTACTGCTTGCGTAAGGAAATACACATATGTGAATGTATTTTACACGTATATGAACTTTATAACACGTTGAATATTCCAGTTTCTGTATTTTGAAGAATTATCTAAGACATTCTTACATTTAACATAGGATTCACTGAGGACTAATTAACTCATTAGGTAAAATTGATTATTAGTGCACTGAAAATGAAACAGTTCCCTAGACAATCAAGCTAAGCAAATTTTCCAGGAAAATAATTACAAATCTCTATAAGGTGAATGTTTTCATTAAGACAGGAAAGTGCCCCACACTTGAATTCAGGGGGTATTTAATCTCTTACCCAGGAAAGACCCAGCATATAGGAAAAATAAAGTACAATAATGGCTCAGTGAATTCTACAAATACATCTGCTTCGCTTTACATAAATTTCACATTCCTGTAATCTACCACAAAATCAGATTTTTATACATTTCAAAAGTAGAAAGTGTAACTCTTTTCACTTTCAAAAAGGTATAATGCCTTAAGTTCTGTTGCATTATGTACTATGTGACATTGTGTGTCAAGAAAATGTTGCGGACAGTCATCTCTATTGCATTCAAACAAAAACAAGACTTTTCTGAAGGGAATGAAGTCAGAACTTGCACTAAAATGTTAAAATGAGATGAAGCACTTAGAGAAAGTATTGGTCTGGGCAGCAGTCTATGGAAATAGAATGTATAATACTGTATTTTGAGAATCAGAGAATGTGAAATGACTCTCAATCCTGTTTTTCAATTTTGGAATAAAGATTTTTAAAAACAGTCCTATGCTTATGTTACCATTAGGTGACAGAATTCTTTGGCAGACAGTTTATTAACAAAGAAATGTCAACAGGTAGACTACATTTCCTGGACTTTGTACTCACAACTGGGAAATAACATTAACTTATTCAAAATACATTGATATATAGTTCTATAATAAATCATACCTTTAATGTGTTTCCTTATGCAGAATACAGCAATAACCTCCAAGAGGACATTTATTCAGAGACCTCGGGACACTTCAGAGATACTCTCATGAACTTGGTCCAGGTATGGCATTCCAAAATTTACACCACTTTGCACTCTCTAAGAAAATAGGTATATGTCATTGCAAAAAAAAAAAAGAACAGAAAACTCCAGTATATTACAGTTCAACAGTAAATTCTGTGTAGTAACATTTACTGAAGCCATGTTCAAAGTACTCAACTAGAAATTTAAGTTGTTAAAGACAAGTATGGATAATGCATCAGCTCTATTTTCAAAAAATTAAAAATATATTCTAAAGACATTATAAATATACATGTATGTATAACGTATGTATAATTAATTATATATTCCGAGAAAATTAAAAGATTAAAAATATTACAGTTAAAATTAATAATTCTATTTAGAAATAATGTCTTTCTTTCTTTTTTTTTTTGAGACAGTCTCACTCTGTCGCTGAGGCTGGAGTGCAGTAGCGTGATCTCAGCTTGCTGCAACCTCCCCCTCCTGAGTTCAAGTGATTCTCCTGCCTCAGCCTCCCATATAGCTGGGAGTCCAGGCATGTGCCACCACACCCAGCTAATTTTTGTATTTTTAGTAGAGATGGAGTTTCGCCGTGTTGGCAAGGCTGGTCTCGAACTCCTGACTTCAGGTGATCTGCCTGCCTTAGCCTCCCAAGGTGCTACGATTACAGGCATGAGCCACCATGCCCAGCCTTAGAAATAATTTCATTTTTAAAACTGCTACATGAGTTTAGGGCACACTAACATTTCTGAGCTCCTACAATGTGCCTAGTACTGTGTGAGGAGAGAAACAATTTTCTCATTTAATAACAAAACACTATAATACAAATATTCTCATAAGTACTTCAGAAAAGAATAATCAAAAAGTATAAAGTTCGAGCTCTATGATTGTCTAAAGAGCTAATAAGTAGAAATCCAGAATTTGATTGAATGATAGAGACTCTAAAAGCCAGCATATGATCTTCAATGCAGCCTATAAAAATTCTATGGTATTATACATTACCAAAAAGAAACACTACTTTAAGTTAAAAGTAGATTTTATCATTTATGTTTCTGTACTGACTAAACGATATATATTTCCATTTAATGACTATTTCTTGAAAATATTCCACATGTTAGCATTGTAATACAAACAATATTTGTAAAGACATAATTATCTCCTGTTTTATACATATTCTCCAATATACCTGCTATCCTATTTAACAAAGGCACTCAGGAATGCAAAGAGAGAGAGAGTCAGTGCTCAGCTCTTCATTTCTAAAAGAGAATCTCAAAGGCCACAGTTGAGGAAAATGTCTTAAAAGCTGGAATTTTTGTTTGGTTTTGCGTTTTGTATGTGTGTGTGTGTGTGTGTGTGTGTGTGCATGTGTGTGTGTTTGAAATGAAACAAGAGTTTCTAAACCCCTAAACTTTTCCTTTACACATCAAAGGCATAGTAGTTAGCAAAGAATTAGTAGACACCAAAGAATTTCACTAAAACCAAGAAGTCGATAGAATTTGGTACATGGGAACATGAAATTAGAAAAGAATACATGAAAGCCTTTTTAGTGGGAACAAAGCTGGAAGAGTAGGACCTAGGAGAGAGAAAGTTCTGTAATCCAGGTGGAGGCGACTAGAGTGAGAATCCTGCCTAAAGCCCTCAGGAACCCAGAGCCCCACACTCTTAGGCGAGGAGTTACAATCACCAGATGAAAATACAAGATAGATCATTGTCTATTCTTTCTTCCTTTTCTCTGAACCACTCCAGTGTCAATTGTCTCCATGAATTCTTGGATTTGTTTTTAATCTAAACTTTTCTGTGGCTACTGTTGATAAACTCTGAGAAGTCCTTCTCTATCCTTTATCCTGCTTGGCTTTATCTGAAGAGGTGCTTTGGAGAACAGACAGTCCTCAGTCCCTGAATTTTTATGGTCTGACTTATCTACTTCATGGTACCTTTCTACTTTATGATGGTGCAAAACTACTGCAATTTTCACATAATAATTGATATTCCATAAATTATGTGAGATATGTAACACACTTTATTGTAAAATAGGCTTTATGTTAGATGATTTTGCCCAACTGTAGGCTGCTGCAAGTGTTCTGAGCACATTTAAGGTAGGCTAGGCTAAGCTATGATGTTCAATAGGTTAGGTGTATTAAATGCATTTTTGACTTGGGATATTTTAATTTACAATGGATTTATGAGGATGTAACCCCATCATAAGTCAAGAAGCCTCCCTATATCCTTGAAGGTTGTACCACTTTCATAGCAGCTCAACTCTGGCAAATTTAGAGTCCTCACATTTTGCTTATAGCATACATTATCAACGTTTCTTTAATCTGGGTTTGTAATGTCTTTGAAAATGAGGCTCTCTTAAAAACTTAGAAGAGTTGGATCTACTTGCTTTTGGTTAGGTCCATTTACCACTTAACCACATGCAAAGTTCTTTCCTAGATATATTTCTGCAGTATGACTTTGCATCCCTGCTCCCTCATTTATGCCTTTTTTATTTTCACGACTCAAAAACATTTCCTTGAAGGATCTCTCAGAAAGTAAAACTGGCCAGGTATTACTAGAGGGCTGAGCCATAAAAGACCCTTACTTTTCAAAACCTCTTCAAGTCTCAGCTTACATTGCTTGGAATCAGTAAGTGGTTTCTCTTTCTAACTCTTCAAGGCACCAAATTTCTAAACTTTCTCTCTTCTCCCTTGTGTGTCTGCTTGCAAACTAGCCAGTTACTTACTGAGCTTATCTCTTTCTTGTAATAGATGACTAAAAGCATAAAGTAAATGCCATTTCTCAAGCTCACAGGAAGACCAGAACAGGTGCTACCGATCAGAGTGCATTTCCCTTCCAAGAAGTGATCCAGAGACTTGGTCTCTTTCCATCGTTACTACTGGCTTTTAAGTTTGTCATGTCTGTCTTCAACCCAGGGAGGCAGAAAGAGAATAGAGGTTTCTTCATGGAAGTGTCTATGAGCCTTGTTGTAATGCATACCTATTTCTGCTCAAGTATCATTGGCTAAACCCTCACTCAAGTAGGCCTACTTAGTATCAAAGGTAGTGAAGTTATTTGTCTTCAAGGAAGTTGAAACGAGTTTTACAATCTGTAGTTAGTGTATTTCTGCTTCTTTTTTTTTTTTTGAGACGCAATTTTGCTCTTGTCGCCCAGGCTGCAGTGCAATGGTGAGATCTCGGCTCACTGCAACCTCCGCCTCCCGGGTTCAAGTGATTCTCCTACCTCAGCCTCCCGAGTAGCTGGGATTACAGTCACATGCCACCAAGCCCAGCTAATTTTTTTATTTTTAGTAGAGACGCGATTTCACCATGTCGGCCAGGATGGTCTCAGTCTCTTGACCTCTTGATCCTCCTGCCTCAGCCTCCCAAAGTGCTGGGATTACAGGCGTGAGCCACCACGCCTTGCCAATCAGTGTATTTCAAAGCTGTGAAAGAAAATTGAACATTGCAACCAAGAAATACAAATGGGTAACAGAAGATGGAAAATACATAGTTGTCAATAAATAGAAAACTTTTGATGATGACTATATTAGGCCCAAATAGAATTTCTAAAAGGGAAGCATATATAAACAAAGGAAATAAAAACACAAAATGCACTGCATTCCTTCTTAAATATACTTCAAAAGGAAAATGTCTTTGTATTTGTATCCATGCTTTCTGTTTTTGAACATGTCTTTACTGTGCCACCATTTCTAATAATCTTGTTCCTACTTTTAATCTCGCTTTTAGAGTGATGTTTATTATATTATCAAAAAGGAAATAAAAAACTGTAAAGAGCAAAAATATGCAATTTTAATCTGAATACATCAGAGTAAAACATTTTATTATATAAAATGTATAGAAATATGTTACATATATATCATATTTCTATATAATTAATCCTACCATTAATAATTCATTTCTAGGAGACAAAAGGCCAACGATGAGGCTATATTTTAATTTTGTATTCCTTCTGTTTTGTTTTTGCCATTAAGTATGTTTTAAAATATGAAGCTAAACATTTATCTATATAACGTAGTTTTTCTTCTGCTAGAGTTTGCATGCATCTGTCCCCACACTTCATGTTGAAATGTGATCCCCAATGCTGAAGGTGAAGTCCAGCGAGAGGTGTTTGGGTCATGAGGATGGAGCCCTCATGAAGAGCGTGATGCTGATTCTCATTGTAATGAGCAAGTTCTCACCCTATCAGTTCCCAGGAGAGCTAGTTTTTAATGAGAACCTGGCATTTTCCTCCTCTTGCTCTTGCTTTCTATCCTCACCACGTGATCTCTGCACATGCCAGCTCCCCTTCACCTTCCATTATGAGTGGAAACAGCCTGAAACCCTTAGCATTAGCAGATGCTGCAGCCACGCTTCTTGTACAGCCTGCAGAGCTGTGACCCAAGTAAACTCATTTTCTTTATAAATTGCTCAGCCTCAGAAATTCCTTTCTAGCAACACAAATGGACTAAGACAGAAAATTGTTCCAACAGAGAACAAAAGCAAATTTCAAAAATGCTAGTATGGAATGAAGGTAACAATTCCCCATCAGACCTCTCAAAGAATTTATTCTCCAAAGCCTTCTTCCACTCTATGAGAACTGCTCTCCTCCAAGCCTTTTATACACATTTCTATTATAGTCTTACTATGTGATATTGAATCTGTTTGCATATCCATCTTTCCAGTTAGACTGAGTTCTCTGCGCATAAAATCTAGCTTTATTCCAATTTGTAACTTATAACTAAGCTCTGCACATGATACATGGTAAGCAATTCATATTTTTTGGAAATAAATGGCCAGAAGGATAAATAGTTGAGAAAATCTGAGTGAATAAAACTCAATGCTGGATAAAGTAAAAGAAGGTTTCATATATGATGTGTCTTTAACAGGATTCTGAAAAATTAGCATCACTTGCAAACATGAGGGGAGGAAGAAAGGGTGGTTCAGGATAAGTAGACAGGTGCTGCTGGAGAATCTGCTGGCTCAAAGGACTTTTGTTGAATAGGGCAAGTTTTTCTGATTAGAGAGCTGGTAGAGATGCTAGGCAGAAGAGTTCCTGTAACCAGGAAAGAGCCATGGGGACATTTTTGAGCAGAATGTGAGATGATCAGAAAGTTTTTAAAATTGCACATAATTTACCACTCATTTGTAGTGAGTACCTCACTTGTGACTTAAGAGAACTTGATTTGTTCAAGATAAAAACCAGTTTTCCTTCTTAGCATTTCTCTAATTTCTATAATCCCATTCTTCTCTTTGAGTTTGTACTGATCAAATCAATCAGACATACCCTGATTGATATATATATGTACATATCTGTATATTTATGTACTAATAATGCAGTATATATGTACATTTACTAATAATACTATATGTGTACATATATAGTATTATTAGCACAGTATACTGTATTATTACTATATGCTGAAGAATACAAGAAACTATGAGAAAATTCACCAGAAGGAAAGGAACATATATTTAGGCAGGAAAAGGCTATTAAGAAGAATTTTATTTTATTGCCTAGAATCTCTTAGTCACATTTTAGCAATGAGCGCTGCTACATTGAATTCTTGGTGTCTTAGCTCCTGTCACAGAATGAACAGAAACAAGGAAACATTCAAGTCAGGAAACAAGTGCAGAAAATTCCCCAATCAATCAGGAAAATAAACCCATACCATAGGCTGATTTTCCACAAAATTGCCAATTTTTAAATGTTTAAAGAAATTCCTAATTTCTGTTCTACAAGTATGTAAAAAAGATAACTTTATATTTCTGAAGTTAGTGTTATATCATTTCGTGCCAAAAAGCTAAAGTTAATGATTGTTTCTACCCTGTCTAGAACTAGTCTGAACACAGAAAATAGTTAAAGAAAATGGTTCTTAATGATAACTTGTTCCTCTAAAATATCAGTGACAGTGTGCAAGTTTAAATTAATACTTATTTTCCCTTTTTTTCTTATTATTTATTTTGCTATTTTCCTCATTTGGAGTGGATTAACATGTTGAAACCCAGGGGATGTAATTTCCTTTAATGTGTGCTCATTGTAATTAAAAATGTTTTAATATAATTTAAAACTTTGTAACATGTAAATTATATTTGAAATATAATTTCAATTAAATATTCAATTAAAGAATGAAAATATATATATATACACACACATATATATATATGTATATATGTGCCAGACTGGAATACAAACTTATAATTTAAACTAATAATGCCATTCATTGCTAAGCAATACAAATTCTAATCCTTTTTTATCCTTTGTGTGTGCATGTGTGTGTCTGTGTGTGTGCATACATGTATGCACTCAAGCCATTGTCAATTTTGCATTAGGAATAAAGCAATCTTCCACAAAAAACTGCTGAGGAAGCTAAGTATTACCTGTCCCACATTGAAGAAAGACTGGTCATTTGGGCTGACTGGAGTCTTTCAAATCATTCAGTTTCTATTCCCTCCCTCCCATAGGTGTTGATCCCAAGAACATTCCATCATTAACAGGCTGTAGGTTAATCTCCATTTAAAAGGCAGCTTCCCAGGAAACCCAACTAGCAATGTCCCCTCTGTGTAGAGATGAGGAGACTTAAGCTTAGAGAGGTTAAGTGGTGTGCCTGACATTATTACAGGTCTACTTAATGAAAGGGCTGACAGGAATTAGTTGGAAAATGTGGCATATTACCAAGTAAACTCATTGACCCTTCAATTAAAAATTTCAATTTTATATCAAATTTTAATTAATATCAAGAATTTGCTTTGTTGTGTTTGGTTTTGGTTTGGCTTAGTTAAATTTGGATTTCTGTGATTTGTCTGCAAAGTTCATAAAACTCCCATGTCACCACCCTCAGTAAATCATCCTATTCTAAGATTTTCATCTGCAGGTTTATCCATGTCAGTGGAGAAAAGATAATTTGGTTTTTCATAGTACAAACTGAAGCTTCTGGTAAAATGTAGGTATAAGCTCATTTTAATTTGTAACAGAAGTTGAAGTCATTTGTAGAAAAATACATTTGCAATAATAATTACTATTTTAAAATAATCTCACTTGACAAGATGCCAATTGAATATTTTCTAACTTTTGCATTTTATAAGATTAATTTTGATTAAAAATTTTTTTCAAAATAAAAGGTAATTTTACAATAATGTTGCTACAATAATATAAATTAAAGCAACAGTTTCCACTCAGAGATTCTTGGCACAGGTATTACACCTAACAGAGTGAAGCCAACAGTTCCATTATAAACCATTATAAATCCTAATATCAAACAAGTTTTTATTGCTTTAATATCTACCTGCAAATGTATTTCAATTCATTTAAGAAAAATGTGGCCGGGCACGCTGGCTCACGTCTGTAATCACAGCACTTTGGGAGGCCGAGGTGGGCGGATCACGAAGTCAGGAGTTCAAGACCAGCCTAGCCAATATGGTGAAACTCCGTTTCTACTAAAAATACAAAACTTAGCTGGGCCTGGTGGTATGCACCTGTATTTCCAGCTACTTGGGAGGCTGAGGCAGAAGAAATGCTTGAACCCAGGAGGTGGAGGTTGCAGTGAGCCGAAATCAGGCCACTGTACTCCAGCCTGGGTGACAGAGCAAGACTCTGTCAAAAAAAAAAAAAAAGTAAGCTGTTTAGTAGGAAGAAAATTATTTTCCTAAGGACTTCATTTAATTCCATTAGGACTACATCACAGCCAGATCCTGCTGTGTTCCCTCCCTCCCATAGGTGTTGATCCCAAGAACATTCCATCATTAGCAGGCTGTATGCTGATCTCCGTCTCAAAGTCAGCTTCCCAGGAAACTCAACCGGCAATATCCCTTCTGCTTAGAGATGAGGAGACTTAAGCTTAGAGAGGTTAAGTGGTGTGCCTGACATTACAGGTCTACTTAATGAAAGGGCTGACATGAAGTCAGGCCTAGATGCACTATGCCTATGCTGTTGAATTGTATTGCTCCTACCTCCAACCCCATTTGGTTCCACTCCAGTTCTACTTCTATTTGGTAAAATGTCAACGATCAAAACTCAAACCCTGTTAGCATTCTGCACCTCCTTAAAGGTTGAGCTATAAACCACCTAAAATAACTGACATCAAAGGATTAGGATCACAGTGTATTTTTATAAAGCAAACATTCTTGTATTTCAGGGGAAAACGCAAGTTCCAAAAATGAAACACAAGGGAAAATAAATCACAAGGGAAAAAATAACCAATGAATGGTGATTTTTTGGATATAATAGTGCAATCAATTTTATTCTCAATTATAGTTATTTTTTTTCCTAAAATTAAATAATATGCTTTATTAATGATAGGGTGTGTACATGAGTATGAGTATTTGTATATATAATATTTGTATAGATATACATATATTTTAAAATAACACAATATTTTATCACTGGTTTTTACCTAATTTGGATTATGAATGTAGAGGATGAACTATTATTTTTTAAATATAACATCAACTTGAATTTTTTGATTTTCTTTCTTATATATTTCATTAAAATTTTCAAAAAAACATAGCACCTATAAATTTCTATGAATTACATGTATGAATAGCTCAGATTTTTATTGCTTCCACACACAACTTTATTTCCTAGATTTATCTTAACAGAAAAAGCTAATCCTGTATATTGCAGACACGACAGAATCACCATTGTATTGCTTGTGTTTTAAGCTTAGAGTTTTAGGCTTTTGGTTCCTAATAGGCATAAAGCTCTTCTTCAAACCATGATTCAGGACCCAAGACTCTTTTCAGTTTGTGGTTCCACCAAAAGTGTTACTTCTTAAGTTCGATTTCCAGAATCGGAACATTAAATATATGTATGAGTATTTAACCTTGGAACAACTTTTAAGTATAGTAAAATTTTCCTTTCAACATAGAATACCAAAAAGTGTGGTGAATCAAGACTTACATTTTATAAGAAACCAAGGAAAATTAATAAAATTAATTAACTTTATTTAACATTAATATATACTTATAAAGTTTCACAGTACATTTTCCTTAAAATGTAAAATATACAAAAATACAATAATACACATTTCATACAGATTATTTAACTCATAATAGAAAACAGAGGTAACAAACTATTAAAAAACTTAATATAATCTCCTTTAATAATAGTCTCTTTGAAAATCAGAAGTTCCATGATAATTTATACTGTTAGTAAAATGTATGACTTCTCTTAGATTGTTAAATAGTTCAGAGATTTTCTATTGGCTTCTCATTTCTACATTAATGGCTCCTCAGTTTGAAACCACTGACTTAGGATTTCGATCAGTAAATTCAGAACACTGGAAAAGATGTAAAGTGAATAATGGGATTGTAAAAGTCCATCACTTCTCTTCATCATAGTCTGTGGTGTACACCATTTTAGAGGGAATCTATCTAGATATTTTACAAAAATAAATGGAGTTTCTTCCTGAAGGGAGGTGAAATTTGGAGCTGGTGAGTTCCTAGTGGATAACTGTGGGACACAGTGTAATCAGATCTCTCCCATCAGTTTTGTATCTTTGGATTTACCACTTAACCTTTTATGAGATTCAGGTTTTTACTCTGTAAATTAAAGGATATGAGCTCGTCCTTCTTTCAATTCCTTTCCAATACAAATATTCTCTAATTCTTTGGTTGTTATAATCAAGTCCTCTACCTCCCTATGCACCTTCACTTTTAGAATCGAAGGAAAGCTGACCCATAGTTTTCATATTTTTAATGTCACTAAAATTCAGACACACCCAGTTTTTTGAATTAATAGAGACTGGAGTAATTGGAGCATAGGAGCCTTAGGATTTTATGAAATGGCTAGTGTTAAAAATCATTGTCATATTTTCCAGAAGAGAAGATCTTTTACTTTATCTATAAAGTGTTTCCTGACAGGATGATTTCTAATAAGGAAACAACTGAGCTGGAACACATTCTTCTTGAAAACTAATGCCAATTATTAAACTGGCTCACAATGCTTCCTGCATGCTTTTATTACACAGATTTATGAAATATCTAATTATCTGTCAAATAATGAAAAATTAGTCACTTAGAGATTAATTAATCAATATGTACAAATCACACTGGAAATGATAAATATTTTCAGGAAGAGAGAGAATGGAAACTACCCAATTGGATACTTACTCCTTACCTTGGCTTTCAGGATTCTCCTTTGACAGTTTCTTGAACTCGTACAATGAGGCCTCTGGGAGTGTTATTGCCGACAGCTTTCAATAATCATCTGTAATCAATTTATCGCCTCCAAATATTTTCACCCACATCTTATTTCTTTTCATTTCTTCCCTTCCCATGTTTATCATGCCCTTAAACTAAATTCTATACTCATTTATGCCATTTTCTGGTATTTACATCAATTAAACATACCACGTGGCCATCTCAGGCCCTTTACATGACAAAGCCAGCTTGACTCTGTTGTCAAAGCCAAATCACAATCTTACTTATTCACGTTGTTTAAATCCACCAGTGTGCTTAAAGTGCTCTTGGCAATTAGCTGCATAGGAAAATAAACAGAGAAGCACCATTTCAGGTTAAATGTCCAAAACAATGATCTTTCCAAACAATATTTCAGATATGTAAAGTTGCAGAAAATTCTTAAATATTTCTCACAAACTTTGCAAGGGCGGAGCTTACTTAGCTATAAAGGCTGAAGATCACTAAGAAAATATCAATAATCCAGAAAATCTTCCCACATCCACTGATGCATCTTTGAAGTCTGCTATCTGAAGTTATTTCTTTACTTTTCCAACTAACATATCTTGAATGCCTACCATGTGCCAATCATGATTTTAGATAATTGGGAATTATTGGTGAACAGAAGAGACAAAGATCCCAGCCCTTAAGATGTTTACATCCTAGCAAGAGAATATGGACAATTAAACGTAAATTTAAAAAATAGGTGGATTATATAAAATATTAGAAGGTTGATGAAAGATAATGGCAGAACAGAGTAACAGGGAGAGGGTATTGTAGGGCTGAGCATAATGGGTGGGTTGCCATATTTTTTTTCTTTTTTTTGAGACAGAGTTTTGCTCTTGTCACCCAGGCTGGAGTGCAATGGCACAATCTTGGCTTACTGCAACCTCCGCCTCCTGGGTTCAAGCAATTCTCCTGCCTCAGCCTCCCAAGTAGCTGGGATTACAGGTGCCTGCCACCACACCTGGCTAATTTTTGTATTTTTAGTAGAGATGGGGCTTCACCATGTTGGCCAGGCTGGTCTTGAACTCCTGACCTGAAGATGTCCACCCGCCTCAGCCTCCCAAAGTGTTGGGATTATAGGTGTGAGCCCCTGTGCCCCTCCTGCCATATTATATAGGTTGGTCAGAGTAGGCCTCATTGAGAAGATGAGATTTGAGAAAAAATATGGATAAAAGAATGAGTTAACAAATAAATCAATGTGATAGGATGTTCCAAGTAAAGAGTATAGCTAGAGAAAAATGTAAGGTAAAAAAAACTAATGGGTATGAGGGATAGCAAGAAGGCCAGTTGGTGGCCTCTGAGCAAGCAAAGGAAACGTACTATAATAGTAAGTGAATTCAGAGAAGTAGCATGTGGTAAGATTATGTCAAATCCTGAAGCCATTTTAAGGACTTTGGCTTTTCCTTTGAGTGAAATGGATATGAGGTAAGTCATTGCTGGGTCTTTAGTGAAGGAGTGTGGTCTTATGCTTTAAAATATTCACAATAGCTGCTACACTGAGAAAAGACTACAGGGAGACAAAGGTAGAAACAGAAGCCTGTAGGGAGGCTGCTTCAACAGTAAAGCTACCTGTAATATTAAGTTGGACCCAAAGGAGAGCATTGGCAGTGGTGGTAAGTTCCCAGTCTCTGGATGTATTTTAGATAGCAGCAGGAGACAGACAAATCTTTAGGCAGATAGGGGCAGTGAAACCCAACCTTCACACCAAACACAGTTTAAACGTGAAAACCCATCTACAAGTCTCAGATAAATCGACAGACCGGATTGGGAACCACTCTTCCCATGTGAGGTGCTTTCCTCTGGTTGATCCCCACCCTTCACCTATTTTACATATTCCTACCCTTCCCTAATTGGTTTTTGACACTGTTGTGCCCATCTTTGAGTGGTGCCTTTTTTTAACCTTTTTTACATACTAACTAACCAATCAGCACATATGCCCCCATTCTGAGCCCATAAAAACCCTGGACTCAGCCAGACCAGGGTACTGTCCACCTTTGGGTGGTGGGGGAGGAACTACCTGACTTTGGGTAAGGGGGCTGCCCAGCTTGGGTCTCCTTTTCTGCTGAGAGCTGTTTCTTCACTCAACAAGACTCTTCGCCTTGTTCACCCACTGGCTGTCAGTGTAACCTCATTCTCCTTGGATGCGGGGCAAGAACTTGGGACCTGCCAAACAGCGAGTAGGAATAGAGCTGCAGCTGTGTAGCACTCCCTTTCCACTCACCAAGCAAGGGGAGAAGCAGCTGCTTGGCTCCACATGCCCCCTTAAGTCAGGCTGCGGATGGTGGAACTAAAATAGCTAACACACCCCCATTTACCAGGCATCTCTAAGTTTTCAGGCACCACCATGTCCCCTTTATCTGGACACTGGAGTCACTTGTGACATGCCTGGTCCAGCCACAAGCCCCACATGGAGCCCGCACCTGTGCCAGTGATTGGAGCAGCCAGCTGGAGCCCATGCTTACTCACTCACACACCCCCTCACTCTGTGGGCTGAGTGAGCAGTCACAGTGGCCATGGGATCCAGGCCAGGTTGCATATCAAACACAGCCCAACAGGCCGAATGGGCAGGGTACCTCCTGCCACAAGCCCAGGGCGAGCAAGGCCCAGGCAGGAGCATTGCCAGCCACGGAGGCCTCCAACTGGCAAAATGCACAGAAAAAAATGCTGTGTCATCTTGAAGGCAGTGTCTATATTATTTCCTGAGGAATTGGATGTAGGCTATGAAAAGGCCAAAGAAAACGGAATCAAATGTGACTCTCAGTTTCTTAGTCTGAGCAACAGAAAGGATGAAGTGCAGTGTGGAAGACTGGGAATATAGAAAGAGTTTGAGGTGGAGGGAGTCAAGGCATTGGATTGTCAACATGCTAAACCTGATATGTATTTTAGAAAATCAAGTGGAGATGCTGACTTAGCAATTGGAATGTACATATCTGAAGTTCAGATGACAGATCTTTGCTAGAGATGTAAATAAATAAATGGGTAAGATAAATGGGTATCATTACAATATAGATGAAATTTAAAGCCACTTGAGTAGATAGCATTATCAAGAGAAGAAATGTAAATACAGACAAAAAGATGATCGAAGACTGACTACCTGGACCTTCCAAAATTAAGAGATTGAAAAGAAGAGAAACCAGTTCACCAGACTGAGGAGTAACCAATAAAATAAAATAGACTGCAGGATCCTGGAAGCCAAGTGATGAAAGTATATCAAGAAGAAGAGAGTGGCAATTATACCAAACCCTACTGATAGATTAAATAAGATGAAGACTAAGAATTACCACAAATGTATGTCATTAAATAAATAGCATATAGTCACAGAAGATATAGCATATTGTTTTCAATCATTTGTTACTTGGTATAAATTAAAATCACAAGAGAGAATTTGAAAGGGAGCCAGAGCATATTGTGTAGAAATAATAAGTTATTTAGGCTAAGGGAAGAGTATGGTAACCAGACCTCAGAGTCAGAAATGACACTGAAATTTAATAAACATTCTTCTCTAACAATCAGACCTTGGGCAATTCACTTAATATCTCTAATTTTTGTCACCAAAATATGAGGTGGAACTTTTAGGGTACCTGCACCTCCACATTTCCGTGATTTGAAAATAACACCCAGAGTCCTACCACTCAATAACATTATTCACTCCATTAATTTAATACACAGATTTCAAATTAAGAATTGCATATGTGCAACCTTAGTCTCTTGGTATTTTAAGCAAAGGAAATTGAAGAAGAAGAAATGTAACTGACAAACTCATGCCTATTTCCCATCAGTTGTTTACCTTTAGGGGACATACAACTTTAGAGTTATGATCAAACATTAAATGTTCCAGGGCTACAAATTTACTCACAAATGGTAGCTTTCTTATTTCTTTGTGAATAAATTGCACTTTCTCATACACCTCTAGCTTTTTGTTATCAAGAAAAAAAGCCCTAATATTTAATCTAAAGTGGCAAATTTAATCTCTGTAATACTTCGAATAGCGAATGTGGGTGCATGTTCAATCTCATTCTTACTTTTATTGGGTTAAGTATTTGACTCTCAGATTTTGGCCATCCTCCTCCTTTCTCTCTAAGAAGGCAATTGGTAGAGAGATGTGTGTGTGTGGTTAATGAAATATCTTGGGAACAGGAAGGTCACTGTGTCCTTAGATCAAGATATTGCCCACATTTTTGCTGGTCTTGACTATGGAATAGCAATTCTTGGCAATTCTGGACAAGAACATATGAGGTGTCAATGACCAGCATATGAGCATTTATCAGTGTTAGCTGCCAAGATAAGCCACTGATTTAATTTATGATCTTTTCTCTGTCTCACTTTGGTCAAAGCCAAATTGACCAGTTTGGTCAGAGTAACCTTTCAGGATGACTTAGCTTCACCTTTACCCTCACGGGAGCTGAAGACTACCCTAAAGGTCTAGCTGTGTCTCCCACACAGTTCAAGTCATTGTGGTCTATCCTGTAGCCCTTGACTGCTGGAACACTGTCCCTGCCATGGTCATAAACAACTCAATCTGGCAAGCTTCCCCACAGGTTCTCAGCTAGATTGCAAGTTCCTCCATATGTAAGAAATTTGGGATCCCATTCATACTACTTAGGGATTGAGGTTAATTCAAGGAAGTTGTGTTCAAGACCTCCCTGTGCCCAATCTTGCTGTCTCACTGGGTTCACTACACTGTGGCTATTTCCAGTGTCCTAAAAGATGATAGAGCTAGGCACAGTGGCTTATGCCTATCGCCCCAACATTTTGAGAGGCTGACACAGAAGAATCACTTGAGGCCAGGAGTTCAAGACCAGTCCGCTTTGTCAATATGGCGAGATCCCCTTTCTGAGAAAAAAAATTAGCTAATCATGGTGGTACATGCCTGTGGTCCAAGCTACTTGAGAGGCTGAGGCAGGAGGATTGCTTGAGTCCAGGAGGTCGAGATTACAGTGAACTATGATCATGCCACTGCATTCTAACCTGTTCTAAAAAGAAAAAAAAAAATGGTAGAAGCAGAAACCACTGTACTTTCAGTGTTCTGTTAACATAATTGGAGCGAAGAGAAAGCCTCCCCTCTATATCTGGACCCAAAAGAAACAGTGCATTAGACTGATAACATGCCTCCCTACCTCTTTCTCCCCACTGGCCCTCATAACCCTCAGGAATTAATGTTCCCTGCATTGGTTAGTGCCCCTTCCCTACTGTTTGAAATGATCAGTTGGACCATGTCTGTTCTCTAAATGATAATGGAGTGAGAGTTAAACAGATTTACAAAATATTCTAACTGCGCAAAGTCTGAATTTCATTACTATTTTGTTGTGCAAGTCAGAGATGGACTTTCTCTGCATTTTTGCTCTAACAATGTTAACACTCATTTCTAACACCCACTGCCATGGTCAGGCAATGGATATTCAGTATGATAAGGGAGAAGATACTGCACAGAGACTTGGAAAACTGAAAAATGTCTCAATGTCTTTCAAACATTACTAATGCTGCAAAGAAAAAGTAAAATAAAATAATGCACATTTTAAGACAACACCTTATATACTACCTTCTAAAGTATTCAGGAAATCAGGAAATGAACACTTACTGCAGATAATAGTAGAAGTTCCTTAGGAACAATCAGAATGTTTAGTAGTTCAAGGATTTTGGTCCCACTAATCCTATATGAGTTGCTGACTAAGAACATTTACATGGAAAACCTGTGCTTACTTTACAGGGGACCAGAGAGGAAGGATATGCAGACCCAGCTATGGCTGCTCAGGATGCAATGGTAACTAGAGCCAGTTCTCAGACTGACTGCAAAGAACCTTGGTTAAAATGGGCTGGAGTGGTTCTGATGGTACTTCTCTGCTGGCTAATGTTCCAGGTCCTATGGGAAGCCTGTCAGCAGAAGACAGGGGAGCACAAAACCATGCTGCAAATGATCCTGTGCAACAAGAGCTACCAGCAGCTGTGGCTGGGTAATTATTAACTGGGGTTCTTTCCAGCTACTCGACCTATTATATAACAAAAAGAAGGTGGTTTACTAGAAACAAAAATGATATATTACAGGGAAATAGAGGAAAGTCAGTTACCTCAAAGGTACTTATTTTGAATTTTGTTTATAAGATGTGCCTTATTTAATGACATTACTGAGGGATAAGTATTTCCTTAATATTTTTTCCAGTAACTTTCAAATACTGAGCATTTTAAAAATTGTCTCTGTATTTGATGGAGTACTTATTCAAATATATTAGCTATTTCTTATTAGGTATATTATATGCTGTCTTGCAAAAATGTATAGTAAATATAGTTTAACCAGTCAATACTGCATCAAGATCATTATTATTGATGTCATGATTTCTGCAATATTGATAGAACCTTACTGGTTTTAGAGAGTACACTCATGTTAGTTTGCCCTTTGTTTATTCCCTAAACTACAGTATCTTTCTCTTTTATTAAAAACAAATTTTGTTTTTTCTATATAAAATGCACAAATGGCTGAAAATTTTCAACAGATGGCCTACCCTACCCCAATCCCACATCTGGACTTTACAAGTCAATAAGAGACATTACCTGCCTTAATGATAATCATATAATAATATGAAAAGACATCTTCTTGCTTCTAATTTTTAGTAAGAATGGATGAGAACTAAAGTTGCCTGGGATAGTCAGATAACTAAGTTCTTGAAATAAGGAATCTTAATTTGACACAATTCTAAATTAGTAAACCCCAGTCTACAACCATAAAGTTGATTTCATCTTTCTCAGAATGTTCTTTATAGATACTTTGACTGCTATTTTAATCATCACAGAGAGGACTTTTACACTTAATTCTCATATTTAAGCTCTAGTAGGAAGTTTGTTGTTGACATAAGCCTAGTATATATGTCCTAAATAACTGGTCCATAAATAATGGCTTGGTGTGTGTTTCCTCTCAATTTAAATCACCAGTGAGTTAGTGAGTCTCACTGGAGGTGGCATTTGTTCCCCAGGAGAAGAGAATAATAACAGGTCTTTGAAGTTCAAGATTTATGATGACTCTACTAAGAGTATCTGTATTTGTTTCAATGGTATTTATAGTAAACAGAATTGGTAGCAGTAGTACTTTTAATTATTTTATGGAAAATATGGATTTTTAGTATGTGTAACAATCTAACCTTTATATTATACATTTATAATATTTTCAAAATCTCCTTTGAATTACATCAATTTGTTGAAGTTTTTCAGGAATTTCAAAATATTTCTGGGCAAGACATGGTAGATGCCATTAATGAATGTTATGATGGATACTTTCAGGAGCTGTTGGTTGCAATTGGTAAGTAATAAATTATTTGAAATACAGCAGACATTTTATTTCTCAATAAATGCTGAATGGCTCTGAATGAACTAAAGACGCATGAGTAAGCTCTTGATCAAGTCATTTTATCCCTTGAATTTTATTATTTAAAAGGACGTAAACTCCATAGGGGAAGAGTACATCAGTTACTAATAAAATGCACTGAACTGGCAACCTGATGACTTTAATGAACTGATACCCCTCCCTAACAGCTAGTTCAACTTTCATACCAGAGAACACATCATTCTCAGGTATTTTCTCTTCGGAATTGGCTTCTCACACTGTTCAATCCATTTTATCTTTACTGACTTCCATTCCCTTGCTCAAGAGCAGAGAAATACTTAACAGTGTGCTTTCTTCTCTTTAGGAGGTAAAGGATTTTTTAGTGACCATTACTAACAAATTTTGGTTTAGGAGTAAATCCTACCATAAAAGAGATTTACTAAGTAGTGATTTTCCTAAGGCTATTGTGATAGTGGCACACCTCTTTCTCCTTCCTAAGAAATAATATCCCTCCATAGAGGACAAAACAGGGCTAGTTATCCAGAAAAACTGCAATAGAACTACCTGTGCAATAGAACTATCTTTGTCTTGTACTGTGCTGTGAGTTGACAGCACACATTTCAGGGACGACCAAAGGGGGTCATTGTGAAATATCTCCATCGAAGGCACAATCAAGTAATCACTTAGATACTAGTTGAATAAATGAATATTGTGATTTTCCATCCTTGAATGGCAGAGGCATACATGAGTGTGACAGCTGAGAGATAAAGGAACTTTTGTAGCTTATCCAGTAAAGAAGTCTCAAGCTAGGGTTCCATGAAAACAGTTTGATGAAGCCCCTAAAATAGTATGCAAGAAATGACTATTAATAACTGTGTATTTTTTCTGAGAATGTCACATTTATTCCAGAAAATTCTCTACAAAATTTAATAACCACATACCACATCAAAATCCTTCATTTTATAAACAATGCCTAAGGAAATTAACTGACTGCCTCAAAGCCTATCAGCTGATTAGTAACAAAGTTATGACTAAAACTCATAATATCCAAATCTCAAGATAGCTTTCTTTCCACTATAGACCCCTGCCACAAAGCAGTGCACATAAGAGAGGAAGTGGTGGACATTATTAATGGCAGAAAACATTTCAACTGATTTATTCACTCAGTAGACATTTATTGAGCACCTACTGTTCTAGACACTGACTTAGGCACTGCAGATAGAACAATGAAACAACAAAAACAGCAAAAGTCACTGCCTTCAAGGAGGTAATAAAGACTAGTGACTCAAGAGTGATTATGACGTTTCATGTATTAAAAATGAAAGAAAAGATGAGGGTATAATCTCACAACCTAAAATAATTACTTAAACTACTAGGGAAACACTGTTATGATGATTTCATTCTGGCTAGAAATTATAGCCTCTCATACATTACCCATTCATGTATTAATTTGTTAACCTATTCAAATAAGCATTACCGAAAGTTTATGATCATCAACTGACTTCCAGCAAGGATAACTGTTGACCAGGCTCTAGGCTGTTCTAATTGCCTTAGCAGTTTTTATTAGATGACTTCTAAAACTGGTCTAGAGCAGGTGTGGTCCATACAGTTTCTCCTTCAGAGGCTTCAGGTCTACTCACAAATCTATAAGTTACTAAAAATAGTATTCAAATAGATGAACAAATTACATGGGAGCTATATCATATTGAATCCTACAATGATGATAATAATAATCTATAATAGTGGTAATAACCTGGGTTTCCTTGAAGCTCTTTTGATTTAATTTTTAGATACAGATGATAAAGTTTTCTTCGTTAGGCTACATGAAGGAACTAACAAGAGTTCCAACAGATAGAAATAGACCAAGTGAAAATCTGCATGACTCATTATAATGTTGTTGCTTTATATTTTTTTCCTGTGGCTTATAATGTTAGCATTATTGTAAGTGTTGACATTATAATACAATGTAAGAATTGTAACAGGAAAACTGCTATTGTTTCTCAAATTCTGACGAAAATGTATGTTTTCACTCTCAATGTTTCTTCTCTCTGATTTCTCCTAGTTCTCTGTGTTCGAGACAAACCAGCCTATTTTGCTTATAGATTATATAGTGCAATTCATGTAAGTAAGACTCATATATTTTTAATTGTGTCTGTCAAAGGATTAATTTTACTTCCATCATTTAAATGTTCATTACCATTTTTGAACTTGTATGTACAAAGAAAATACATCCAAGTGAAAAAAAAATGGTTTAGACACCAAAAATAAGACATATCCGATAAAAATAATACTCTGCTTTCTGTATCAAATTTAGGGAACCATATTTGGGGTATATATCCCCATGTTCTTTTTTTTTTTTTTTTTTTTTTTTGAGACGGAGTCTCGCTCTGTCGCCCAGGCTGGAGTGCAGTGGCCGGATCTCAGCTCACTGCAAGCTCCGTCTCCCGGGTTCACGCCATTCTCCTGCCTCAGCCTCCCGAGTAGCTGGGACTACAGGCGCCCGCCATCTCGCCCGGCTAGTTTTTTGTATTTTAGTAGAGACGGGGTTTCACTGTGTTAGCCAGGATGGTCTCGATCTCCTGACCTTGTGATCCGCCCGTCTCGGCCTCCCAAAGTGCTGGGATTACAGGCTTGAGCCACCGCGCCCGGCCTCCCCATGTTCTTTAGAGGTTATTTAACATCTGCAGAAACTGGTAAATTCAAATGTCTTTGTATATTTCCAAAGATCCCCACATCGGACTTATGCAAGTACAAAACATATGGCAGTAAGCAGAAAATGTCAAAATATTACAAACTCTCAGCAAGAAATTGCCACGTTCCTGAAGTTTCAATACACGAAATTATATCAATGGATATTTTTAAACACTGTGTTATTTTCAAAAAGTATTTAAAGTGACAACTAGAAAACCATAAAGTCTAAATCTATTTTTGTAATTAAATGGGAATGTATTTCATACTTCAGTGCGTTATTCAGTCACACATACTTTGGGGCATTATTATTATTATTATTCATTCATTTGTTTGTTTGTTTGTTTGTTTGTTTGTTTGTTTTGAGATGGAGTCTGGCTCTGTCTCTCAGGCTGGAGTGCAGTGGCGCGATCTCGGCTCACTGCAACCTCTGCCTCCCGGGTTCACGCCATTCTCCTGCCTCAGCCTGCCGAGTACCTGAGACTTCAGGCGCCCGTCACCACGCCCGGCGAATTTTGTTTTGCATTTTTAGTAAAGACTGGGTTTCACCGTGTTAGCTAGGATGGTCTGATCTCCTGACCTCGTGATCCGCCCGCCTCGGCCTCCCAAAGTGCTGGGATTACAGGCGTCAGCCACCGCGCCCGGCCTAGAGCATTCGTTTTTTAAAAAACACTTAAGTGCATCACATAATGCACAACTTATCCATATGTACATGAAACATAGTTAGAAAAAGAAAGTTTCGGCGGCGCGCGGCGGCTCACGCCTGTAATCTCAGCACTTTGGGAGGCTGAGGCGGGCGGATCACGAGGTCAGGAGATCGAGACCATCCTGGCTAACACAGTGAAACCCTGTCTCTACTAAAAATACAAAAAATTCGCCGGGCAGTCGTTGCAAGCGCCTGTAGTCCCAGCTACTCTGGAGGCGGAGGCAGAAGAATGGCGTGAACCCGGAAGGCGGAGCTTGCAGTGAGCCGAGATAGCGCCACTGCCCTCCACCCTGGGCGTTAGAGGGAGACTGTGTCTCAAAAAAAAAAAAGAAAAAGAAAAAGAGAAAAAGAAAAAGAAAGCCTCATACAGATAATTATACACGTCATAGCCTTGAAAACTCAAAGAAAATGATTAAAAATACATCCAATAATACAGTAATTTTAATAACCAGTTTTATCCTCAAAGTAAATTTAACAGATATACTTCTTAAAAGTAGCCAGCATGCTGGGAAAATATGTTAATAATCAGAAATATGTTATTATATATCTTCTGCAATGTATTGCTCATTTATGCAAAGGAAGAACCTGGGTAACCCCAGAACACAAAAGGAAAATCAATGCTCACAGTCTTGCTTCTCTTTTATTCTATTTTCTGGGAGAAACAGTTGATTTGGTTAAACATTTGTTTGAAATAGTGTATTGGGAAATGCTATAGGATGATTTCAATCGTTTCTTTCTCAAAGAACCAACCACTACAACAACAGTATGAAGCTTCTCTTGTGAATGACTATGGGAAAATAATCACAATTACCTTGATTCCAATTATGCACAAATTCAAGGCTACTTATTCTAATAATACATGAAAACTGTATTTTTGCTGTGTGTGTGTTATAAGGCAAAAGGAAGATACGTGTATTCACAAGTGGTTTGTAGGTACAGAGAAGGAGTGTATATTCAAGCAATGTAATTTTTGATACATGAAGATCTCAAATGTCAAATATTTGTTAAAAAGCTGCTTTAATCACTCCTGAACCAAAGATATATTCTGTGTTCTTCTCCAGTGCACTCTAAAGTGAACGATCTACATTTTAAATTTGAATACTTGGTTAAATCATTCATTTTAACTGCCTCAAATTATGAAAAGTTTATTAGTAATATACATCCAAAACATTCAGGCTTCAAAAATTAGATTCTGTTTTCTGGCCACTAGATGTCACGATTACTCTGTTTGGAAAGACAATTTGAAACTGATTTGTTAGGGTGTAGTATTTGGGGGGGCTAGCATTCAGACATTGATTTTGTATTTTTCTGCATTTGAATTTAAATCAGCAAATATTTGAAGCACCTAGAATTCTAATTTTTATAATTTCTCAATAATGACCAGAAAATAAAATTAAAATGTTATTGCTCTCTTAAACAAATCAATGTCCATCTGACAGAGCTCAGAATGTCTTCCCCTCCAAGGAAGAATTCTTACCGAGAAGGACCACAGGATCAGATTTGTAGTTTATAATGCAGTGTGAGCGGGACAGTGTGAAGTCTGACAAGACTAAAAAGGGGGAGCAACTATTGCAGAATCAGGGTGAAATGATAAGGGTCAGAGTCAAGGTGGTGGCACTGGAATAGAGAGCACAAGGCATTCAGAAAATAGAAGAGAATAACTCAATGTCAGCATGCAGTAAGGGAAAGCGAGAAGTGACAGATATGACTCAGGATCTGAGCCACAGCCGGTGATGCCAGTGTTGGAAGAACTCAGGAAGAAGAGAAAATGACTACGGAAAAGGGGTGTATCCACTTGGGACAGACTGACTTTTAAGACGCTGTCTTCTCATTTCCCCCACTTTTCTGTATCTTTTAGGACTTTGGTTTCCATAATAAAACTGTAATCAGGATTATCATTGCCAGAAGTGAAATAGATCTGTTGACCATAAGGAAACGATACAAAGAGCGATATGGAAAATCCCTATTTCATGATATCAGAGTAAGTCTCCGACACATGATTTATTTGGACCCACATTTCCTCCTTTTTGAAACTGAGATAAAAGCTCTCGTTCAAATAACTTCATGGCAGAGTCTAAAAAGGTAACTATTCAGTCAGGGATAACCTACTTTTTTCCCCTACACAGTCTTTAGAACATCAACAGGTGCTAACTTAGAAAACCCTTTACCTCGGCCGGGCGCGGTGGCTCACGCCTGTAATCCCAGCACTTTGGGAGGCCGAGGCGGACGGATCATGAGGTCAGGAGATCGAGACCATCCTGGCTAACACAGTGAAACCCCGTCTCTACTAAAAATACAAAAA
>NW_012118487.1:19603751-19606888 GCF_000951035.1 Colobus angolensis palliatus | reverse complement strand
AGATCGAGACCATCCTGGCTAACACAGTGAAACCCCGTCTCTACTAAAAATACAAAAATATTAGCCGGGCGTGGTGGCAGGCGCCTGTAGTCCCAGGTACTCGGGAGGCTGAGGCAGGAGAATGGCGTGAACCCGGGAGGTGGAGCTTGCAGTGAGCCAAGATTACGCCACTGCACTCCAGCCTGGGCGACAGAGTGAGACTCCATCTCGAAAAAAGAAAAAGAAAAAAAGAAAAACCTTTACCTCAGCGACAGAACTTATTCCTCTTTGATGTGTTTTACCCAGAAGCATTGATGCAGTCATGTGAAATATTAATTCTCTGTAATTGTGCTTAAAGAGCTAAATTCTAAAGTGTGATCAGGCTCAGGAAAAATATACATTGCAAAAGGCTGCATTACTTGTGAAGAGGTTTCTTAAATCAGTTCAGCTCTCCTCTCATATTGTCATAGAAGGCAGCGCAGTCAGTCAAATATCATAAACTGCTAATTCGGAGGGACTTAATGTACCTAGCTCTGTACAACTCTACATATCCTTATCCCTTTAGCCCTTGAAGGGCAAAGGAGCAATGATTCAGTACTGAACAAGCCAGTGTTTTCATTCTGATACTTTTAAACTGCACCCTGCATTTTGATAAAACCTAACAAAGAACTCTCAGAATATATAGGACCATTTACCTAACTGAGAGTCTAGTGGAAAATAAAAATGCTTGGCACCTTGTTCAAAAAAGTTTAAAGAATTTCGAGACGGTGAAAGCAGAGCATTAAACCAAGCTGAGCACAGGGACATGACAATAGAGCTTAACTTATATTTTGCCCAGAGCTAAGAGCTGTTACCTTGTTCACGTTGTTTTCTACTGGAATTTGTAATTGCAAGAAGCAGTGCTTTAGTTTATTGAAAGCGTAATCTAGAAGCAACCTAAAGCCCAAGAGATCACATAACACAGAAGACTTTGTAGGCCTCTGGAGAACTGAAATGGTTTCTAAGAGGAAGAGTTGATGGAGCAGTTAAGAGAAATCTTATTCCTTCTTCTTTGATAAAACTCTCCTACAGCTACCTTCAAAACTCTAAACTCTTTTAGTGATGAGAAATGCATGGCACAATTCACTTTCTAAATGAATAAATTAGTTCTTAGGCACTTATTATAATTAATCACAGCCGCCTCAAAGTCTGCTAATATGAAAATGTAATTAATGCAACTTTACTATGTGCATTTAAAGTACTGGATTATCATTACATGACTTTGTGCCAAAGCACCTTAATATGAAAGTTGATACTTAACAAAGAAACATTTTATAATAATATTTATTTATTACTACCATTGATTTTGGAAAATATAGAAATTATAGAAGACCATTACAAGAAAATTAAAATTGCCCTACTTTTCTGCAGATACTCATTAATAAACTTTTATGCTGCTTTGGTCTGCGGGTTTGTGTCTCCCCGAAATGTATCTGCTAAAATTCTAACCCCAAAGTGATGATATTAGGAGGTGGGGCCTTTGTGAGGTGATTAGGTCATGAAGGTGGAGCCCATGAATGGGATTAATGTCCTTATAGGCCGAAGAGATCACCTTTGTCCCTTCTGCCATGTAAGCTTAGAATGAGAAGAAGGCTGTCTGTGAGAGACAGGCACTCAGCAGGCACCACATCTGCTTGATCTTGGTCTTGCCAGCCTCTAGAGCTGTTAGAAATAAATTCCTATTGTTTATAAGTCACCCAGTTTATGGTACTTTTGTCACAGCTGCCAGAACACACTAAGACAGGTACTTTCAGTCATTTTCTAAAACTACATAAATAATAATATGTTTTGCTATGTAAAGGAGTATTTTTACTGAATCATGGTATTCTACTGTATAAGCTATAAAGTACACAAACTACCTCACATTATTATACATTGCTTCTCAGTTTTTCACTATTATATGTAACATTATGGTGTATATATTTTTAGCACAAAACTTTGTGCTTATCAATGATTGATGGTAACTTTTTATATATATATTTCTTGAAGTAGAATTATTACTGCATTAATAATTATAAACATTTTTAAATCTTTTGAGACATATTCATTTGTTCTCCACATTCTACATTCATTTATAACAATCATAATAATAATATTAGGGCACATCTTCCTAAAGTTGAGGAGAATATTTTATTCTAAGGCAAGTTATTGTTCTTATAAATACACATTCAAGTTCAACCAACTTTATATAAACCACATACTACTGACTCTAACCAGATCATCATTCTTCAGCAACTTTCAGTGGGAATAGTACTTAGGACGTGTTAAATCTTTATATGAGAAAAGTCAATAAGTTCAGAAAGGCTAATGGTCCATGGCTCTTTCATAGTGCAGTTCAGAGGAATTATGCTTCATTTTTAGAACTATTATGACATTTTATTTCAAATATATTTTTTCTTTTCAGAATTTTGCTTCAGGGCATTATGAGAAAGCACTGCTTGCCATCTGTGCTGGTGATGCTGAGGACTACTAAAATGAAGAGGACTTGGAGTATTGTGCACTCCTCTTTCTAGATACTTCCAAATAGAGATTTTCTCATAAATTTGTACCATTCATGGCACTATAACAAAACTATACAATCATATTTTCTCTTCTATCTTTGAAATTATTCTAAGCCAAAGAAAACTATGAATGAAAGTATATGATACTGAATTTGCCTAATATCCTGAATTTGCCTACTATCGAATCAGCAATTAAATAAATTGTGCATGATGGCATAATAGAAAAATCTCATTGGAATAGATTTTATTGAAATGTGAGCCATCAACAACCTACAACAAGCGAGTCTGCTCAAGGCTGTCTTTATCATGATTTCAAAGACCAAGGAAAATGTAGTGTGACCAGCCTTGTTTGGGGAATTTTTGAGACTCCTGTACAATTATGATAAAGCTAGAGTGATCATCTAAAGCAGGCTTTAAAAATAAGTAAAGATGTAAACCAACAAAATGCAACTGGGCATGGTGGCTCATGCCTATAATCCTAGCACTTTGGGAGGCCAAGGCAGGCAGATCACTAGGTCATGAGCCATGGTCAGACCAGCCTGACCAACATGGTGAAACCCCGTCTCTACTAAAAATACAAAAATTAGCCAGGCATAGTGGCAGGTGCCTGTAATCCCA